>NC_069505.1:114090995-114120995 GCF_027579735.1 Bombina bombina
ATTATAGGTTAGAAGTAAACGCGATTGCTTTAGAGCAATTGATTTAAACACGCGTCAGCATATTGCGACTTTAGAGCTCTGGTTAACTGTTACACAAGTAAAAAAAGTGTCACAAAACACAAAGATACATATAAAGTACAGTTACAATCATAACTGTCTAATAAAAAAAAATTGCACAAAAAAGTTTTAAGGGCTCAAAAGATATGGAGTTAGGGGGGGGGGGAAGGACTGCAAAGTGCTTTAACAAAGAGATACATACACATATATATATATATATATATATATATATATATATATATATATATATATATATATATATATCTCTTCGGGTTAGCGAGCAAGCAAAAAATTTTTACTTTCAACTTTTAAAACGTGTGGCACCCGACGCGCGCAAAGCTTGCTTCTAAAGGAGTTAGTGCATGAGTGGGAGTAATAAATAGCGCTCCACTCATAATTTGGTCCTATATAAGCACTGTACTACCAGACATATGACACTGTTACACAAACAGGATTTAAATATCACCAGGCTTATTTCTTGCATAAAATATGACATATTACATTTTAACAGCAGCAGGTCTCTGATCTTACCCCTAAGTTCTCTCTAAAGCTTGTGCTTTAATGAAATGTGTAACCCAGCAGACATCTAAGTGGACTTATCTCATGATAGACAAATCTCAACTATTTTTACAATGCTCAATTGTAGAAAACAATTGCTACTTTTGCCCAGATTGTTCACAAATACCACTATGTGAGCCCTGATTGGTGTAGGAACAACGGTGAACGATTTGCCAAACTCAGGTTTGGTGAAGCAATGAGTAGCTCATGCAACAGGTTGATATCACATTATATATACACTCTAGTACTAGAAAAAAAAACTTATAGGGACAAAGATTATATTTTAAATGCACAGTAGTGCATTTCAAATACATTTGCAAACATACAGTATGTATATTGCACAAATGTATTCTAATACAAGCAAGCCTTTAAGTGGTAGGCTGCATACACACTCTCATCACCATTTGTATAAGTTCTGAGCACAGACAGTGGTGCCATTTATGCTATTTCTTGGGGATGCATGGGTAATACAGCACATATGCTCAGTGCTTTGCTTGCACTGTAAGGGTTATAACAGAACCTGAGATAACAGGCTAGATACATTTGTGCAAACAAATACATATTGCACAAATGCTTCTAATCAAATTGAAAATGCAGTCCTGGAGCATTTCAAATTTGACATATGTCCCTTTAATTAATTAAAACATGCAAACTCAAATGTATGATAAGAATGTAGGACCTTTCCAACATCTCAATCAAAGTTAATGACATAGGTAACTATATTTTAACCATTATTCTCGGCCTAAAACCTAAGTATTAGTATCAAATGTGAATGTGTGTGAATAAAGAAAGGGCAGTGGAGAGAAAGTGCATATGTTTTTAGGAGTAAAAATTAGGCATTCTTTCCTGCAACAGGGGGAAGGCAGGTGAAGCTTCAGAAGGACCACGTGTGGACCCTGAAACACCTTTTGTCTGCAACTGAGTTAGCTAATATTTATAAAATAAATAAAATAAAATTTAAAAAAATTGTGTGGGAGCTCTTCCATCTTTACTTCATATAAAATGTATATGCCAATATGGGTTGGCAACTTCTGGGTACTTTCCACAACCAAATATAATTAATTCTAAACATTAGGAACAAACACTGTCTGGGTAGAGTTATCAATCTAGTGTCTGGGCAAGGGATATTCAGAAAACACAGATGAGCCATAGACTAGGAATGGTTTTGTATAAGGCTGTATATAGCTGAGGTCAAAAGCTTATGAGCCAGAATTTTGTGAGTTCATGGTTCCCCTGGCTCCTCGAATTTGTCAAAACCATGTTTTAGGTACCACAGAAAGACAGCAAAATATACTCTACTCCTCTGTAACCACGGCGGATGTACCTTTTGGGCATCTTAGGGGGATTACAAACATTAACTGAGCATCGAGTTATCTGATATTTTAAACTACAACAACATGTACTATATCCCTTCAACTATTAAACACTATATTAAAGTGGATAACCAGTGAAACTGTGCAGGGTACAAAGAAATTGGCATATATTCAAGGCAATGCTTTACAGTTGTATAAATGGAGATCTCACAATGCCTAATATTACTTTATTAGCATGCTATATTGATAAAGCAAAGTGTCTGTAAGATGACAATTTATAGTTTATTTTTCTTAAAAAAAAGTTTTATTAAATATATATATATATATATATATATATATATATATATATATATATATATATATATATATATATATACACACACACATACATATAATGCATGGACAAACATTAGAAATTTGATTGAATCATCAGAGATTGTGATCATACAAATCTAATGTTTGTTAGAAATGTCTAGGTCATAGGTCTCCTTTTATTAGTAGTTGGTTTTTAAATATAGAAAGCTTCCTATGTAATCACCTAAGTCTGTTTTCCACTAATCCAAATATTTAATTGCAGCAATGAACTGCTATACAAATGATGACAAAATGCTGCCATTCTTTAGCATGAACAAGAGGGTACAATCACACAATGGTTGAAAATTGCATATAAAACTTAGCCGCCAACCAGAATATTGAGGAGCCAGACATCTTTTTGGAACCAGGTAAGGGATTTGTATATAAAAATACACATAAAAAAAAATGTTTTCGAGTAGAAATTTAGAATCTTTGGCTCTGTTGATTTTGCAAGCCCAGTAATGTGACATACATGAAAATACATACTGAGGATATTACAATCTAAAACCATGGTTGCAGTACTCTTTGGAAGTCAAAGGGTTAAATAGATCACTTCTAAATCCCTGCTGGAAAATGTAAGAGACTAATAGCAACAATAATGTAGAAAACTGCAATTCACTTATTAAAAAAGGACCTCAATAACTAATTTAATTGTTGCTTTAAAACCAATAGCTTGCACAATTTACATACACTAGCAGGATATTGAATGGATCATCAGAAATAATTTTGGGAAAATATGCAAGTTTAGGTGACAGCTTTGGTCCGGATCAAAATGAAGCCAAGCAGTTCAAGTCAACCTCACACATCAGTCCGTCCTAACAAGATTACAAAGCGAAGCATTCTCTACATCCCCTTATTACAGACAGGAGAGGCTACCATCCCTTTACATGACTATCACACCTAGTGACCTATGCTGGGCACATTTTACAGGAATACAGCTTTATTGTTGCAGCTGTGAAATTAAACCCAATATCACTGTATAATGAACTACACAAATACAACTCATTATTTAACAAATGACTAGTGCCAGTGGGCCCAAGAGCTTGCACTCTAATAGTCCAGGTGGTGGCCACATACGCTGAGAATCACTACGATGTCTATAAGAAATATTGCATAGAAGTGTGCCAACATGTAACTTTATCATTGCAGGGGTGTTATTTAATGCAGCGATACCAGATTACATGACACACATAAAAACAACAGATACGTAAAAAGTAGAGATGTAACTGGACCCAAGAGCTTGCACTCTAATTTTCCAGGCTGTGCACATTGACCTGCTGGTGACAGAGATGGTTTTAAGGCCCTCAGGTTGCAATATAAAGGTGACATGTAAGGAACAGAGAGCACTCACCGGTCAGCCGCACACAGCACTCACAGATCAAAACTGCGCTGATAAACAGCAGCCGTCCGTGACCTACTTTCTGCCCTCACTAAATGTCGCACCACTAACCTACTTTTCAACCAATGACATGCGCTGGCTCCCCCGGTGTCAGTGCCAACCAATAGCTTGCCTCCTCAACCTCAACTGCCCAATGGTCATCAGATCTCCAAGTTACTCCCGCCTCCTCTACGTCAGAGCTCAAACTCCTCCAATGGGAATAAAGGAATATTCGCGTCTGGAGAAATAAGTGGAGGAGGTGGTGGCTGATGGTCGCCATATTTGTGGTGGCAGTTGATGGTGCAGTTGCCAGGTGACTCATGGTGTTGTCACCTCAGGCATTCCCATTAAATCTCACGCATGAGTGGGCGCGTCCCGTTAACTAGCTATCATTCTACAGAGGAAGTTGTTATATAGAATACAGTGGTTAAATATATATATATAATCAATATCATAGCATGTCGCCCATGCACATTAGTTGGTTCATACTCTGATATTGATCAATAAGGGAGAAAATGTACCGAAGAATATATGACTGCATCATCTTAGCACTGACACCTACACACAGGCGGATAAAATGTTTACAACTTGTAGCCTTTTCTACATTTGTTAAAAAGCAAAATGAACTTATCTGTCAGTCACAGTAGTTGGAAGTCAAGGCACAGAGCTGTCCTTGCACTTTCTACAGCCCACAAAAAGGGAGCACATGTAAATTACAGTGCAGCCGCTCTGGATTGTAAATCGAGTGCTACTAGGGGTAGTTTGCCATTTAAATGGACATTCTAGTGTAAAAAAAAAAACTGTTTTAATTTATTTTTTTAATTATTCCCATTCTTTTACCATACTATTTTAAAAGTTACACCTTTATTCTGCTCCAGATGAGCATACTCCAGGTAGGTACTGCAGGATATGCATGTATGCCTGCACTGTTTTACTCACCAGCTATATCCTCATCTGGCACAGAACTTTGACTATGTCTTAAAGGGATATGAAACCCAAAAAAATGTAATTTGTAATTCAGACAGCGCATACCATTTTTTAAAAAAAATTCCAATTTACTTCTATTATCAAATTTCTTTCATTTGCATGATATACTGTGTTGAAGAGATACCTAGTTAGGCATCTGTAGCACTTACATGGCAGGAAATAGTGCTGCTATCTAGTGCTCTTGCTAATGGATAACATTCTTGCAAAACTGCAGCCATATAGTGTTCCAGAAATGGGCCATATGTACTCCATATATGTTAAAAAGGAATGTGTGGTTAGGAGATTCATATATTGTCGTATGAAAATTTGTGCTATTTAAAGTTTGAGAGGCGCTCCTGTTCATAGGATCTATCTGTTTGGTGAAATATCCATGTCCCCAAGAGATTTGCCCTCTCTATCAGCATCTTTACACTCAGCCGAGAAGGTTATACTTTAAATGTCCACAATTGGAAATTTAATTAGCTAATATCTACTTTTATAGGATATTCTTACATTACTATATGTTTACCTGTTTTATATACAGTTCGAGTGAGGTTCCTGTACATATTGTGTATTTGATTAGAGACGCACATCTTTACACTCTCACAAAGGGCACATACTAAGTTTATAATAGTTGTATTCTCACTAACTGTGTTCCATATCCTGTTAATAATTATCTCGTAATACATATGTTGGTTAAGTAGGAGCTCCCACCAGTGTATACCACTTGTGAGAGATTGATTAATCCCTGACCCACATGTATATAGTATGAGTTTGCCACTAACTTTCTCCCATACGTATACGTAGCAGTCATCTAGCGAAAAAAAACTCTTCCTCCATATCAATTGTATCTATTGCTTCAATATCTATACCTTGAAAATTTTTACTTTTGTGACCACTATATCTATAATGTTCACATATTATTATCACTGTTTTATATTTTATTATATCTTACTTCTTACTTAGACATTTTTATATCTACTTGGTGTCATTAGGCCCAAAAGTGGCCGCCGACATGACTATCACGTATATTCCATCTTTACTTACCGAGTGGTCCAAGAGTGGCCAGCCAAGAAGTCACTTACTTATGATAGTATTACTGTAAAATGATCTGACACTCTTTCGGCTAGATTACGAGTTTTGCGGTAAGGTGAAAAAGCAGCTTTAACAGGTCCTAACGTTGCTTTTTCACGCCTGCTGGTATTACGAGTCTTGCAGGTATAGGGGCACCACACACTTTTTTGGCCTTCCTGCAAACCCACTTACGTAAATTTCGTAAAGTCTTTTTTCTATGGGACTTCCATAGCGCTGGTATTACAAGTCTGTCCTGGGAGGCCAAAAAGTGAGCGGTACACCCTGCCCCTTCAAGATTCCTAAAGCATTCTAAAGTCAGTAGTTATGAGTTTTACACTACAGAGCCGTAGCATAAAACTCATAACTAAAGTGCTAAAAAGTACACTAACACCCATAAACTACCTATTAACCCCTAAACCGAGGCCCTCCTGCATCGCAAACACTAAAATAAAATTATTAACCCCTAATCTGCCACCCCTAACATCGCCGCCACCTACATTACACTTAACCCCTAATATTCCGCTCCGGACATCGCCGACCTACATCATACTTGTTAACTCCTAATCTGCTGCACCCAACATCGCCGCCACCTACATTATATTTATTAACCCATAATCTGCCGCCCCCAACGTCGCCGCCACTATATTAAATGTATTAACCCCTAAATCTAAGTCTAACCCTAACACCCCCTAACTAAAATATAATACATTGTAGCTAGCTTAGGGTTTATTTTTATTTTACAGGCAAGTTTGTATTTATTTTAACTAGGTAGAATAGTTACTAAATAGTTATTAACTATTTACTAACTACCTAGCTAAAATAAATACAAATTGACCTGTAAAATAAAATCTAACCTAAGTTACACTAACACCTAACCTTCCACTACAATTAAATAAATTACCTACATTAAATAAAATTAAATAAATTAAATTAGCTAAATCACAAAGAAACCACTAAATTACAGAAAATAAAAACTAATTGAACCTAATCTAAGAGCCCTATCAAAATAAAAAAAGCCCCCCCCCAAATAAAAAAAAACCCTAGCCTAAACTAAACTACCAATAGCCCTTAAAAGGGCCTTTTGCGGGGCATTGCCCCAAATAAATCAGCTCTTTTACCTGTAAAAAAAAAATACAAACAACCCCCACAACAGTAAAACCCACCACCCACACAACCAACCCCCCAAATAAAACCCTAACTAAAAAAACCTAAACTCCACATTGCCCTGAAAAGGGCATTTGGATGGGCATTGCCCTTAAAAGGGCATTTAGCTCTATTGCTGCCCAAAGCCCTAACCTAAAAAATAAACCCACCCAATACACCCTTAAAAAATCCTAACACTAACCCTGAAGATTCACTTACCGGGAGAAGTCTTCATCCAAGCGGCAAGATGTCCTCAACGAAGCCGGCAGAAGAGATCCTCCAGACGGGCAGAAGTGGTCCTCCAGACGGGCAGAAGTCTTCATCCAGACGGCATCTTCTATCTTCATCCTTCCGACGCGGAGCAGCTCCATCTTCAAGAGATCCGGCGCGGAGCATCCTCTTCAAACGACATCTTCTTCGGAATGAATATCACTTTATGTGACGTCAACCAGATTCCAATTGGCTGATAGAATTCTATCAGCCAATCGGAATTAAGGTAGAAAAAATTCTATTGGCTGATGCAATCTGAGACCCATTATCCTCTTTAGAGTGCCTATAAACAGGAGTAGACAGGATCCAATCAGCCATTAGGATTGAGCTCGCATTCTATTGGCTGATTGGAACAGCCAATAGAATGCCAACTCAATCCTATTGGCTGATTGCATCAGCCAATAGGATTTTTTCTACCTTAATTCTGATTGGCTGATAGAATTCTATCAGCCAATCGGAATCTAAGGGACGCCATCTTGGATGACGTCACTTAAAGTGATATTCATTCCGAAGAAGACGTTGTTTGAAGAGGATGCTCCACGCCGGATGTCTTGAAAATGGAGCCGCTCCGCGTCAGAAGGATGAAGATAGAAGATGCCGTCTGGATGAAGACCTGCCTGTCTGGAAGACCACTTCTGCCCGTCTGGAGGACCACTTCTGCCTGCTTCGTTGAGGACATCTTGCTACTTGGATGAAGACTTCTCCCAGTAAGTGAATCTTCGGGGGTTAGTGTTAGGATTTTTTAAGGGTGTATTGGGTGGGTTTATTTTTTAGGTTAGGGCTTTGGGCAGCAATAGAGCTAAATGCCCTTTTAAGGGCAATGCCCATCCAAATGCCCTTTTCAGGTAATTAGGTTTTTTTAGTTAGGGTTTAATTTGGGGGGTTGGTTGTGTGGGTGGTGGGTTTGACTGTTGGGGGTTTGTTTGTATTTTTTTTTTACAGGTAAAAGAGCTGATTTCTTTGGGGCAATGCCCCGCAAAAGGCCCTTTTAAGGGCTATTGGTAGTTTAGTTTTTTTTATTTTGATAGGGCTCTTAGATTAGGTGTAATTAGTTTAAAATTCTGTAATTTGTTTTTATTTTCTGTAATTTAGTGTTGTTGTTTTTTTATGATTTAGCTAATTTAATTTATTTAATTGTATTTAATGTAGCTAATGTATTTAATTGTAGTGTAGTGTTAGGTGTTAGTGTAACTTAGGTTAGGTTTTATTTTACAGGTCAATTTGTATTTATTTTAGCTAGGTAGTTATTAAATAGTTAATAACTATTTAGTAACTATTCTACCTAGTTAAAATAAATACAAACTTGCCTGTAAAATAAAAATAAAACCTAAGATAGATACAATGTAACTATTAGTTATATTGTAGCTAGCTTAGGGTTTATTTTATAGGTAAGTATTTAGTTTTAAATAGGAATAATTTAGTTATTAATAGTAATTTTTATTTAGATTTATTTTAATTATATTTAAGTTAGGTGGTGTTAGGGTTAAGACTTAGATTTAGGGGTTAATACATTTAATATAGTGGGGTGGCAGATTAGGGGTTAATTTATATAATGTAGGTGTCGGCGATGTTGGGGGCAGCAGATTAGGGGTTAATAAGTATAATGTAGGTGGCGGCGATGTCCAAGCGGCAGATTGGGGTTAATAAGTATAATATAGGTATCGGCGATGTCGGGGTGACAGATTAGGGCTTAATAAGTATAATGTAGGTGTCGGCAATGTCGGGGGCAGCAGATTAGGGGTTAATAAGTGTAAGATTAGGGGTGTTTAGACTCAGGGTTCATGTTAGGGTGTTAGGTGTAAACATAAATTTCTTTTCCCCATAGGAATTAATGGGGCTGCGTTACTGAGTTATACGCTGCTTTTTGGCAGGTGTTAGACTTTTTCTCAGCCGGCTCTCCCCATTGATGTCTATGGGTAATTCGTGCACGAGCACGTACAACCAGCTCACCGCTGACTTAAGCAGCGCTGGTATTGGAGTGAAGTGTGGAGCTCAATTTTACTCACTTCTTGCCTGTTAACACCGGGTTTGTAAAAACCTGTAATACCAGCGCTGCAGGGAAGTGAGCGGTGAGAAAAAACTGCTCGTTAGCACCGCACCCCTGTTACCGCAAAACTCGTAATCTAGGCGTTTGTTTCTCTTCTTTTTATCTATGTTTACTGTTCCACTGAATTATTGTCATTATTGTCACAAGACAGACGATCAATGTATGTTTTATCTTTCACAAAACCTCAATAAAAGATTACAAATTTAAAAAAAAGAAGGAATGTGTGGTATGCAATTATGTAATCAGCAGCATGTGCACAAAGGAGGTAGCAAATTTCGACAAGGAAATTGTCCTGTTGGATTTTGCTGCCGCCAGGACATGCACACATGCGCAGTTCAATCTACGCTTGTCACAGTGATGAGGAAAAAGACAATTGTGACAGGCGTTTAATGGGTTCAAAAACATAATTTATGTAAGAACTTACCTGATAAATTAAATTCTTTCATAGTTGCAAAAGTCTATGAGCTAGTGACGTATGGGATATACATTCCTACCTTGAGGGGGCAAAGTTTCCCAAAACTCAAAATGCCTATAAATATACCTCCCACCGCACTCATACTTCAGTTTAACGAATAGCCAAGAAGTGAGGTGTACAAAATTAGTAAAAAGCAAACAAAAAAGACGAACTGGAAAAAATGATGTGCTTTATTCAAAAAAATCATAACCACAAAAAATAGGGTGGGTCTTATGGATTCTTGTCACTATGAAAGAAATGAATTTATCGGGTAAGTTCTTACATTAATTATGTTTTCTTTCATGTAAGTGGCAAGAGTCTATGAGCTACTGACGTATGGGATATAATACCCAAGATGTGGAAGTCCACAAGTCACTAGTGAGGGAGGGATAAAAATAAAAACAGCTATTTTCGCTGAGAAATTAAATCCCAAACAATAATTACGTTTTCTTAAATATTTAAAAACAACCTCAAATCAAAGGCATTAGAAACAAGCTGAGACAACTGCCTGAAAAACCTTCCTACCAAAGGCTGCTTTCGAAGAAGCAAGCACATAAAATATGTAAAATGAAAAAGTCTGCAAAGTAGACCAAGTTGCTGCTTTGCAAAGTTGATCAACTGAAGCTTCATTCTTGAGAGCCCAAGAAGTGGCAACTGATCTAGTAGAATGAGCTGTAATTCTCTAAGCTTTGTGAATCAAATGTCTGAACAAAAAAATCCCCAGAGAAATAACAGAGAATTTCTGACCTTTCCTGGAGACAGAAAAAATAACAAAAACTAATATTTCAAAGCTCTTACCACATCCAAAGAATATAAAGACCCTACAAGAGTATTCTTAAAATTAGGACTCAAAGAAGGAACAACAATTTCCTTATTGATGTTGTTAGAATTCACAACTTTAGGTAACAATTTAAATGAAGTCGGGAAAATAACTTTATCTTGATATAAAAACAGATAAAGAGACACACAAAAGAGAGCAGACAATACAGAAACTCTTCAAGGAGAAGAGATAGCCAAAAGAAAAAAAGAGCAGAAATTTGTCCTTCCAAAGAATTTGCAGACAAAACGTTAATCCAAACCAACCTGAAGAAACTGTAAAATCCTAGGAATCATGAGTTGAACATCATGAAAAATAGGTTTTACAAACCCGAAAATAAAATCTCCTAGAAACAGACTTACGAGCTTGTATCATAGTGCTAATAACTGAGTCAGAGAAACATCTATGACTAAACACTTAAGTGTTCAATTTCCAAACTTTCAAATTTTAGAAATTTGAGATCCTATGGAAAAAACGGCCCCTGAAACATAAGGTCTGGCCTTAAAGGAAGTGGCCAAGGCTGGCAACTGAACATCCTGACAAGGTCCGCATACCAAAACCTGAGAGACCAAACTGAAGCTATAAGAAACACATACAAATTGTTCCATTATGATCTTGAAGATTATCCTTGGAAAAAGAACCAGAGGCGGAAAAATGTAAGAAGGTTGGTAAAAACCAAAGAACTGCTGGAGCATCCACTATCTCCACCTGAGGATCCTTGGACCTGGAAAGGAATCTGGAAAACTTCTTGTTTAGACGAGAGACCATCAGATCTATTTCTGGAAGACCCCACATCTGTACAAGATGAAAAACACATCTGGATGGAGAGCACTCCCCCAGATATAAAGTCAGACGGCTGTGATAATCCCCTTCCCATTTATCTACACCTGAGATATGAATCGCAGAAATTAGACAAGAGTTGGATTCCATCCAAGAAAGTATCCGAGATACTTCCTGCATAACTGAAGGACTGCGAGTCCCTCCTTGATGATTGACAAATGCCACTATTGTGATATTGTCTGTTTAAAAAACAAATGTAAAATTTGTCTCTTCAAAAGAAGTCACGCCTAAAGAGCCCTGAAAATAGCATAGAGTTCTAAAATATTGATTGGTAACCTCGCCTCCTGTCTCAGACAGCTCCCCCACCTGAAAAACTTGCATCTATTGAGAATACAGTCCAGGTAAGATGAAAAAATGAGGCCCCCTGAACAATAGGATGATAGTCCAACCACCAAATCAGAGGAAAAAATTGAGACAGAAGGTTTAGACAAACTAAAATTAACTTTTAAGGAATCAAGAAACACTATTGTAAATTGATCCTCCAACCATGTCTTGAGGAAAACACACTAGTTGTTACAAGTGAGATTCTGCTGAATGAAAAGATTAAAGCAAGTACCAAATATTATCGAAATAAGAAAACACTGTAATACCCTGCTCTCTGAATACAGATAGAAGGGCACCAAGAATCTTTGAAAAGAATCTCTGAGCTGCCGCTAGCTCAAAAGGACAAGCGACAAATTGGTAATGCTTATCTAGAAAAGAGAATCTCAGAAAACAATAGTGGTCTGAATTAATTGAGAAAAAGCGTCCTGCAAGTCTATTATGGACATGAAGTAACCTTGCTAAACAGAAAGGCAGAATAGTCCCTATAGTCACCATCTTGAAAGTTGGGACTCTTACAAACCGATATAAAAATTTCAGATCCTGAATTTTTTTTTTCTTTAGGACAATGAATAGATTTGAATAGAAACCCAAACTTAATTTCTGCAGAGGATCTGGAACCATCACCCCTGAAAACTATAAATATGAAACATAATTCAGAAAAACCTAAGCTTTCACAGGGTTTGTTATAACATGGAAAAGAATCTTCACATGGGAGGTTTTTATTCTGAATCCTATTCAATACCCCTGAGAAAACAAAATTCTGAATCCACTGATTTGAACAGAAACTGTCCAAATGTGTGGAAATAAATTCAATCTGCCCCCCCACCAGTAGAACTGGTTTAAAAGGCCGTACCTTCATGCAGTCTTAGGGGCTGAAATTAGATTAATTATAAGGCTTAGAATTATTCAAATTCAGAAAAAACTAAAATCAGAGCCAAAGGCCTAAAGGGAATGAAAAAACAATTGGAGCTTAAAAATTACCCTTAGATTTCTTAACTTGGGGCAGAAAAGACTCACTTTCTCCCCGTATTAGAGGAGATCATAAAATCCAATATAAAATCTTAAAAAAAACTACTATCCTAAAATAATAAGATAGTAATCTAAATTTAAACACCATGTCATAAAACTTTTCTAATAAAATGGCTAAAAACAAAGATTGAATATCAGTTAAAATGACATAAAATATAGCATCATAAATGAAATGATTAGCATGTTGAAGTAAAAGAACAAAGATTAGACAAATCAAGATCTGATAACTAAACTGTCCAACCAAAAAAGTTGAAACAGCAGCAACATTAGCCATAGAAATGGCAGGTTAAAAAAATATGGCCAATATGTAAATATGCTTCTCTTAAGATAGGAAACAAGCTTCCTATCTAAAAGATCCTTAAAAGAAATATCTTCCATAGGATAGAAGTACGTTCGGCAAGAGAAGAAATAGCCCCACCTTTAGGGACTTTTACCTAAAAACACTAACGGCTAGATTACGAGTTTTGCGTTAGGCTTAAAAAGCAGAGTTGGCCGGTCCCCAACGCTGCTTTTTAACGCCCGCTGGTATTACGAGTCTTGCAGGTACAGGTGAACCGCTCACTTTTTTGGCCAGACTCGGAAATACCGCAAATCCACTTACGTCAATTGCATAGCCTATTTTTTCAATGGGCCGGTATTACGAGTCTTCCAAAAAGTGAGCGGTAGACCCTCTCCTGTCAAGCCTGGTACCACATTTTCAGCCAGTCAGTAGTTAAGAGTTTTACACTACAACGCTGTAGCATAAAACTCTTAACTAAAGTGCTAAAAAGTACACTAACATCCATAAACTACCTAATTAACCCCTAAACCGAGGCCCTCCTACATCGCAAACACTAAAATTACATTTTTAACCCCTAATCTGCCGAACCGGACATCGCCGCCACTATAATAAATATATTAACCCCTAAACCGTCGTACTCCTGCCTCGCAAACATTAGTTAAATATTATTAACCCCTAATCTGCCGTCCCTAACATCGCCGACACCTACCTACATTTATTAACCCCTAATCTGCTGCCCCCAACATCGCTGCCACTATATTAAAGTTATTAACCCCTAAATCTAAGTCTAACCCTAACCCTAACACCCCCTAATTTAAATATAATTTAAATAATAAATCTAAATAAATATAACTATCATTAACTAAATAATTCCTATTTAAAACTAAATATGTACCTATAAAATAAACCCTAAGCTAGCTACAATATAACTAATAGTTACATTGTAGCTAGCTTAGGGTTTATTTTTATGTTACAGGCAAGTTTGTATTTATTTTAACTAGGTAGAATAGTTACTAAATAGTTATTAGCTATTTAATAAACTACCTAGCTAAAATAAATACAAAAGTACCTGTAAAATAAAATCTAACCTAAGTTACAATTACACCAAACACTACACTATAATTAAATTAATTCCCTAAATTAAATAAAATTACCTAAAGTACAAAAACCCCCCCACTAAATTACAGAAAATAATAAACAAATTACAAGATTTTTAAACTAATTACACCTAATCTAATCCCCCTAACAAAATAAGAAAGCCCCCCCCAAATAAAAAAAATCCCTTCCCTACACTAAATTACAAATAGCCCTTAAAAGGGCCTTTTGCGGTTGGATGAAGACGTCTGCCGGTAAGGTGATCTTCAAGTGGTTAGTGTTAGGTTTTTTTAAGGGGGGATTTGGTGGGTTTTAGAGTAGGGTTGGTTGTGTGGGTGGTAAGTTTTAATGTTGGGGGGATTTGTAATTTTTTTTAAAAGGTAAAATAGCTGATTACTTTGATGCAATCAGCCAATAGGATTGAAGTTCAATCCTATTGGCTGATCCAATCAGCCAATAGGATTGAGCTGGCATTCTATTGGCTGTTCCAATCAGGATTTTTTCTACCTTAATTCCGATTGGCTGATAGAATTCTATCAGCCAATCGGAATTGAAGGGACGCCATCTTGGATGACGTCATTTAAAGGAACCTTCATTCCAGAAGAGCTGTCGGATGAAGAGGATGCTCCGCGTTGGATGTCTTGAAGATGGACCCGCTCCGCGCCAGATGGATGAAGATAGAAGATGCCATCTGGATGAAGACTTCTGCCCGTCTGGAGGACCACTTCTGCCTGGCTTGGATGAAGACTTCTGCCCGTCTGGAGGACCACTTCTGCCCGGTTGGATGAAGACGTCTCCCGGTAAGGTGATCTTCAACGGGTTAGTGTTAGGTTTTTTTAAGGGGGAATTGGGTGGGTTTTAGAGTAGGGTTGGTTGTGTGGGTGGTGGGTTTTAATGTTAGGGGGGATTTGTAAAAAATTTTAAAGGTAAAAGAGCTGATTAGTTTGGGGCAATGCCCTGCAAAATGCCCTTTTAAGGGCTATTTGTAATTTAGTGTAGAGTAGGGCTTTTTTATTTTGGGGGGGGGCTTTTTTATTTTGTTAGGGGGATTAGATTAGGTGTAATTAGTTTAAAAATCTTGTAATTTGTTTATTATTTTCTGTAATTTAGTGTTTTTTTTGTACTTTAGATAATTTAATTCAATTTAGGGAATTAATTTAATTATAGTGTAGTGTTAGGTGTAATTGTAACTTAGGTTAGGTTTTATTTTACAGGTACTTTTGTATTTATTTTAGCTAGGTAGTTTATTAAATAGTTAATAACTATTTAGTATCTATTCTACCTAGTTAAAATAAATACAAACTTGCCTGTAAAATAAAAAAAAATCCTAAACTAGCTAGAATGTAACTATTAGTTATATTGTAGCTATCTTAGGCCTAGATTTGGAGTTTGGCGGTAGCCGTGAAAACCAGCGTTAGAGGCTCCTAACGCTGGTTTTAGGCTACCGCCGGTATTTGGAGTCATTAAAAAAAGGGTCTAACGCTCACTTTTCAGCCGCGACTTTTCCATACCGCAGATCCCCTTACGTCATTTGCGTATCCTATCTTTTCAATGGGATCTTTCTAACTCCGGTATTTAGAGTCGTGTCTGAAGTGAGCGTTAGAATTCTAACGACAAAACTCCAGCCGCAGAAAAAAGTCAGTAGTTAAGAGCTTTCTGGGCTAACGCCGGTTCATAAAGCTCTTAACTACTGTGCTCTAAAGTACACTAACACCTATAAACTACCTATGTACTCCTAAACCGAGGCCCCCCCACATCGCCGCCACTCGATAAAAATTTTTTAACCCCTAATCTGCCGATTGCCACCTACGTTATCCTTATGTACCCCTAATCTGCTGCCCCTAACACCGCCGACCCCTATATTATATTTATTAACCCCTAACCTGCCCCCCACAACGTCGCAGCCAGCTACCTACAATAATTAACCCCTAATCTGCCGACCGCAAAGAGCCGCCACCTACATTATAGCTATGTACCCCTAATCTGCTGCCCCTAACACCGCCGACCCCTATATTATATTTATTAACCCCTAATCTGCCCCCTCAACGTCGCCTCCACCTGCCTACACTTATTAACCCCTAATCTGCCGAGCGGACCTGAGCGCTACTATAATAAAGTTATTAACCCCTAATCCGCCTCACTAACCCTATAATAAATAGTATTAACCCCTAATCTGCTCTCCCTAACATCGCCGACACCTAACTTCAATTATTAACCCCTAATCTGCCGACTGGAGCTCACCGCTATTCTAATAAATGTATTAACCCCTAAAGCTAAGTCTAACCCTAACACTAACACCCCCCCTAAGTTAAATATAATTTTAATCTAACGAAATTAATTAACTCTTATTAAATAAATTATTCCTATTTAAAGATAAATACTTACCTGTAAAATAAACCCTAATATAGCTACAATATAAATTATAATTATATTATAGCTATTTTAGGATTAATATTTATTTTACAGGTAACTTTGTAATTATTTTAACCAGGTACAATAGCTATTAAATAGTTAAGAACTATTTAATAGCTAAAATAGTTAAAATAATTACAAATTTACCTGTAAAATAAATCCTAACCTAAGTTACAATTAAACCTAACACTACACTATCAATAAATTAATTAAATAAAATACCTATAATTATCTACAATTAAACCTAACACTACACTATCAATAAATAAATTAAATACAATTCCTACAAATAAATACAATGAAATAAACTAACTAAAGTACAAAAAATAAAAAAGAACTAAGTTACAAAAAATAAAAAAATATTTACAAACATTAGAAATATATTACAACAATTTTAAACTAATTACACCTACTCTAAGCCCCCTAATAAAATAACAAAGCCCCCCAAAATAAAAAAAATCCCTACCCTATTCTAAATTACTAAAGTTCAAAGCTCTTTTACCTTACCAGCCCTGAACAGGGCCCTTTGCGGGGCATGCCCCAAGAAGTTCAGCTCTTTTGCCTGTAAATAAAACATACAATACCCCCCCCAACATTACAACCCACCACCCACATACCCCTAATCTAACCCAAACCCCCCTTAAATAAACCTAACACTAAGCCCCTGAAGATCTCCCTACCTTGAGTCGTCTTCACCCAGCCGAGCCAAATTCTTCATCCAAGCGGAGCAAGAAGAGGTCCTCCATCCGGTAGAAGTCTTCATCCAAGCGGGGCAGAAGAGGTCTTCCATCCGATTGAAGTCTTCATCCAAGAGGCATATTCTATCGTCATCCATCCGGAGTGGAGCGGCAGCATCCTGAAGACCTCCGACGCGGAACATCCATCCTGGCTGACGACTGAACGACGAATGACGATTCCTTTAAATGACGTCATCCAAGATGGCGTCCCTCGAATTCCGATTGGCTGATAGGATTCTATCAGCCAATCGGAATTAAGGTAGGAATATTCTGATTGGCTGATGGAATCAGCCAATCAGAATCAAGTTCAATCCGATTGGCTGATCCAATCAGCCAATCAGATTGAGCTCGCATTCTATTGGTTGTTCCGATCAGCCAATAGAATGCGAGCTCAATCTGATTGGCTGATTGGATCAGCCAATCGGATTGAACTTGATTCTGATTGGCTGATTCCATCAGCCAATCAGAATATTCCTACCTTAATTCCGATTGGCTGATAGAATCCTATCAGCCAATCGGAATTCGAGGGACGCCATCTTGGATGACGTCATTTAAAGGAACCATCATTCGTCGTTCAGTCGTCGGCCATGATGGATGTTCCGCGTCGGAGGTCTTCAGGATGCTGCCGCTCCACTCCGGATGGATGACGATAGAAGATGCCTCTTGGATGAAGACTTCAATCGGATGGAAGACCTCTTCTGCCCCGCTTGGATGAAGACTTCTACCGGATGGAGGACCTCTTCTTGCTCCGCTTGGATGAAGAATTTGGCTCTGCTGGGTGAAGACGACTCAAGGTAGGGAGATCTTCAGGGGCTTAGTGTTAGGTTTATTTAAGGGGGGTTTGGGTTAGATTAGGGGTATGTGGGTGGTGGGTTGTAATGTTGGGGGGGGTATTGTATGTTTTTTTTTACAGGCAAAAGAGCTGAACTTCTTGGGGCATGCCCCGCAAAGGGCCCTTTTCAGAGCTGGTAAGGTAAAAGAGCTTTGAACTTTAGTAATTTAGAATAGGGTAGGGCATTTTTTTTATTTTGGGGGGCTTTGTTATTTTATTAGGGGGCTTAGAGTAGGTGTAATTAGTTTAAAATTGTTGTAATATATTTCTAATGTTTGTAAATATTTTTTTATTTTTTGTAACTTAGTTCTTTTTTATTTTTTGTACTTTAGTTAGTTTATTTCATTGTATTTATTTGTAGGAATTGTATTTAATTTATTTATTGATAGTGTAGTGTTAGGTTTAATTGTAGATAATTATAGGTATTTTATTTAATTAATTTATTGATAGTGTAGTGTTAGGTTTAATTGTAACTTAGGTTAGGATTTATTTTACAGGTAAATTTGTAATTATTTTAACTATTTTAGCTATTAAATAGTTCTTAACTATTTAATAGCTATTGCACCTGGTTAAAATAATTACAAAGTTACCTGTAAAATAAATATGAATCCTAAAATAGCTATAATATAATTATAATTTATATTGTAGCTATATTAGGGTTTATTTTACAGGTAAGTATTTATCTTTAAATAGGAATAATTTATTTAATAAGAGTTAATTAATTTCGTTAGATTAAAATTATATTTAATTTAGGGGGGTGTTAGTGTTAGGGTTAGACTTAGCTTTAGGGGTTAATACATTTATTAGAATAGCGGTGAGCTCCAGTCGGCAGATTAGGGGTTAATGTTTGAAGTTAGGTGTCGGCGATGTTAGGGAGGGCAGATTAGGGGTTAATACTATTTATTATAGGGTTAGTGAGGCGGATTAGGGGTTAATAACTTTATTATAGTAGCGCTCAGGTCCGGTCAGCAGATTAGGGGTTAATAAGTGTAGGCAGGTGGAGGTGACGTTGTGGGGGGCAGATTAGGGGTTAATAAATATAATATAGGGGTCGGCGGTGTTAGGGGCAGCAGATTAGGGGTACATAGGGATAATGTAAGTAGCGGCGGTTTACGGAGCGGCAGATTAGGGGTTAAAAATAATATGCAGGGGTCAGCGATAGCAGGGGCGGCAGAATAGGGGTTAATAAGTGTAAGGTTAGGGGTGTTTAGACTCGGGGTACATGTTAGAGTGTTAGGTGCAGACGTAGGAAGTGTTTCCCCATAGCAAACAATGGGGCTGCGTTAGGAGCTGAACGCGGCTTTTTTGCAGGTGTTAGGTTTTTTTTCAGCTCAAACAGCCCCATTGTTTCCTATGGGGGAATCGTGCACGAGCACGTTTTTGAGGCTGGCCGTGTCCGTAAGCAACTCTGGTATCGAGAGTTGCAGTTGCGTTAAATATGCTCTACGCTCCTTTTTTGGAGCCTAACGCAGCCATTCTGTGGACTCTCAATACCAGAGTTATTTTAAAGGTGCAGCCAGAAAAAAGCCAGCGTTAGCTACGCGGGTCGTTACCGACAAAACTCTAAATCTAGCCGTTAGGGTTTATAGGTAAGTATTTAGTTTTAAATAGGAATAATTTAGTTAATGATAGTTATTTTATTTAGATTTATTTAAATTATATTTAAGTTAGGGGGGGTTAGGGTTAGACTTAGATTTAGGGGTTAATAAGTTTAATATAGTGGCGGCGACATTGGGGGCGGCAGATTAGGGGTTAATAAATATAATGTAGGTGTTGGCGATGTTAGGGGCGGCAGATTAGGGGTTCATAAGTATAATGTAGGTGTCGGCGATGTCGGGGGCAGAAGATTAGGGGTTAATAAGTGTAAGATTAGGGGTGTTTAGACTTGGGGTTCATGTTAGTGTGTTAGGTGTAGACATAAATATATTTTCCCCATAGGAATCAATGGGGCTGCGTTAGGAGCTAAACGCTGCTTTTTTGCAGGTGTTAGGTTTTTTTTCAGCCAGCTCCCCCCCCCATTGATTCCTATGGGGAAATCATGCACGAGCACGTTACACCAGCTCACCACTGACTTAAGCAGCGCTGGTATTGGAGTGAGATGTGGAGCAAAATTTTGCTCTACGCTCACTTCTTGTCTTTTAATGCCGGGTTTGTAAAAACCCGTAATGCCAGCGTTGTCTGTAAGTGAGCGGTGAGAGAAAACTGCTTGTTAGCACCGCACCCCTGTTAACGCAAAACTCATAATCTACCTGATTATTAGCCATAGGTAAAGGATATAGCTTTTAAAACCTAAAAGAACGGTAAAAAGAAGCACTAAGTATAGATTCTTTACTAAACATATGATAGATAGCATCTGGAATAAGAAAAACTTCAAGAGTTACCTCAGAAGCTTAAAAAACAGAATTCAAATATTTGCTATTCTTGTTATCAAGAGGACTAGACTCCTCAATACTCAAAGTAAACAATAATTCCTTAATAAAGAATGAATACATTAAATTGAAAGTTTGATTTATCAAAATCAATCTCTGAAATAGGATCCTCTGAGTCAGAGAAAATCACATCAGCAGAAATACTACAATATGCAGTCGATCAATACAAACTTCATAGGTTTATGAGAAGTTAGGAGAGATCGTTTACGTTATTTTGAAGGTGGAATATCAGTCATAGCCTTCTCTATGTCTTTTGCAATATAATCCTTTATATCAACAATAATATTATGTACATTAGACTGTGAAGGAAAAACAGTAGATGTATATGAACTATAGAAACATTATCAGTATAAATAATAAAACATACCAAGTGCCACATATTTGAGCTGAAGAAATAAAATCAGCTAATTAAACAATATACACACTTAGCTTTGGTAAAAATTATGTACAAGCTGCATAGTTTCTACAGTAACATCAGAGGCAGAATCAGTTTGAGACATCTTGAAAAATGTAATAAAAAAAGAAAAAATAACATTTAAACAAAATATCCAATTTCCACAAAATAGCTTCAGGAATGGGAAAAAAATGCTTATATGAAAAACAAAAGCAAATATCATACCCCTCTGTAACAAATGAAAGCAAAAGAGAGAGAGACTTAATAAAACAAAAATGTAGGCGCCAAAAATGATGCCAACAAAGATGATGCAAATGCTGAAAAAAAAACTTTTGCCACCTAGGTTAACAGGAAATGACACGATTCGCATCATAACCGGTGTGACTTCTAGCCAAAAAAAATTGCGTCAACAAAGACGCAAGAAAACACGTGACTCGTGTCACAAAAAACGTAACCTTCGCGGCAAAAAAAATTGTGCCAAAAATGACGCAATAAGTAGAAGCATTTTGCGCCATTGCAAGCATAATTTGCCCGTGAAAATTTGAAAATATAAGACCGAACTTACAACTAGCTGGAACCTCAGGTAAGAAAAAATTTACTAAATTTCTCCCAAACATAATTTTCCATGCTGAAACTGTTAGACTGCAAAGGGAAATAAACATAGACCTCACTCATGGCAAATATATGCAATATATATATATAAAACTTTAAAAATATAAAGTGCCAAACATATCTGAGAGTGTCTTAAAAAAAGATATATACTGAAGACACCCATCAACATATAGCAGACAGCCAAACCAGTACTGAAACATATCAGCAGAGAGAATGGTAGAGGAGTATAATGTCGATCTGTAAAGGGCGGTGGCAGATGAATCCCCACGACCGAATTTACAGAGAGCCTTAGAATAGATTTCCCATAGGTGAAAACATGGCATCATTACTCCCTTCACATCCCTCAGACAAACACTGTACTTTAAGAGGAACTGGGCTTCAAAATGCTTAGAAGCGCCTTTCACAGAAGAAATCAAGCACGACTTGCTTCACCATCCTCCAATGAAGGCAAAGTTTGTAAAACTGAAGTATGAGTGAGGTGGGAGGTGTATTTATAGGCATTTTGAGGTTTGGGAACATTCCTACCTGGCCCCCTCCAGGTAGGAATGTATATCCCATATGTCACTAGCTCATGGACTCTTGCCACTTACATGAAAGAAAATTGCTAATAGGAGTAAATCAGAAAGTTGTTTAAAATTACATGGTCTATCTCAAGCATGAAAGAAAAAAGATTGTGTTTCATATATCTTTTCAGGTAGACAAAGTAAACCAAAGGAATTTGTTTAATGATAAAATCATTTTTACATTAGAATGTCACCTTAAAACACACTTTTGATATGCTTTAGTTACAGGTATATAGGATAAGTTCAAATGCTATACCAAGGTTCCTTCTCTTTATTTCTGAGCATGAGTCCGGAGCTAGGGTGCAGTGGCTGAGGATGAGATTATGGATGGCCTTAGGCAATTGACATAGGGAACAAAACAATTCTGGGGAGATAAGTATGTAAGGATAGAGAGGAGCTGGAAACCGGCAGGTTCAAGAAAGGATTAGAAAGAGATAACCTCGATGTTCTGTGTCAAAATGCAACAGGAAGAAATAGTATATCACCAACTTTATCATGTTTTACTGCACAAAACAGGTGTTGCTTTAGTAGCAGAATCTTACTTCAAGCATTCTGGCCATTTTGAAAAACAAAATGGTTACCTGATAAATTAATTTATTTTATGATGGTGAGAGTCCACAAGCCACACTTGGGATTCAACTCATGGCCACTAGGAGGAGGCAAAGATACCACACTTAGAGCTTTCGCTCTCCCACCTCTCTAATCACCTCAGTGTAATGTATAGCCAAGAAGAGGAGAAAAGAACAGGAAGGCAAGAAAGGACAAAGCAGGGGTAAACAAGGTCCAAACTTGAACTGCCACCAAAGGATAATATAACTTCACTTTGAGAAGGGGTCAACTTTAGAGAACCTTGAAGATCACATGGAGCTTTAGAATTTTGATTAGTAACCTTGCCTCCTAAGGAGACCAAACTCCCTGCACACTCTGAGGTACCCAGACTGGACCCCAACCAAGCAAGCTGGCATCTATGGTAAAAAATACCCAAGATGAATGTAGAAATGAAGCTCTCAAAACAATAGTCTCGTAGAAAAATCCACTCAAAAGATTTTGAGTTAAATTATTGTAATTTTCTCACCACTGAGTTAGCATGTTCAGATAAAGGGAGAGCAGGCAAAAACAAGCAAAAAATGGCCTCTGATGCAGTCACCATCAGACCATACATTTAGTGACGGATGAAACATTTGTTGTAGTTTGGCACAAGCCTCTGCAACTTGAGGCACGGAACTGCTTGGATATTGATGTCCCAACCATGCTTGCAAAACAAAAATAGTTTCTTTGTATGAGATATTGCCAAATGTAAAATGAAATACAAATGTCATTGTCATCCATTTAAAAAGCTACAGGGATGCTTAGACAATAGGAATAATGATGGTATGCGTCCTTCAAATATATTGTGGACAAATACTAATCCTGATGAAGCAGTGGAAAATGCTGCAAATAGTTTCCAATTTGAAAACAGGAGCTTTTAGAATTTTATTTTCAGAATAAAAATAAAATCTAGGATAGTACACAAAGTTACTTCCTTCATTGGAATGATAAAGATATTGGTAATATAATCTTGGCTCTCTTCCAGATGTTGGACTGTGAGAAAAGGTCTTTGCTTTATTCAGAAGTTTCAAAACATGAAACAGAAGAAACCTTTTCCAGAGAAGGACTGGATCAGAGTTTTATTCTGTATCCAGGGATCCTAGACTGAATGAAACTGCAACCTTCTTAAAAGGCTAAATCTGCCCCCTATCAGAACTGAATCTGGATTGGGGCTGCACCTTCATATTGGTTTAGAAGAATATGGCTTTTTATATATCTTAGACTTGTTCCAGTTAGAGTCCAGATACAAGCTGGAAGACTAAAAACCTTTGAGTAAAGGAGAAAAAATTCTAGCTCCATTATGACTAAAGCATAAAAATGACCCAGAGGTCAAATTTCTCAAAAGATACCTGTTATGGGGAAGAACGTTTAATTTGCCCCAGAAACTGTAGAAACAAGTATAGGAGACTATGTCAGCATACCAAGACGTAAGCCATAATGCCCTCCTGGTCAAAGGTCAGAGGCATCTTCTAAAGCAAATTATATCAATGATACCATCACAGAAAAAAGGAAGTAATTAAGGAGTTTAAAGCAATCTTGAATATATTAAAAGTTCTCATATGTATGGTGGGACAAACGCCATAACAAGAGTAGCCAATGTTTCTACAAAGCTTGCTTGTTAAGAAACCTTTCTACGAGAAGAGACTAACTTTCTGTCCTTTGAAATTCTGAAGGAAATACTCTGCTATAAGGAATAGTATACAGCTTGCTAAGTAAAAAAAATGTCTCATCTACCTTAGGAATTGATTCCCAAAGGTTCAAAATTAGAAGCAGACAGAGGATACATATTTTAAAACTTAGAAAATAGTATAAAAGAAGTTCTAGACTTTGACCATTCCTTGGAAACATCTAGGGCGCAATCCGATATACGGCGTCGTTTGCGGCGCAAGCGAGGGAACCCGCGTCGCCCGCAGTTTCAGCTCGCAACTCGAGCTATCCAATATACGGCGCCGTCAGATGCTAACGTGCCGTAAGTCGGGTAAACCAGCGATGTCCAGAAATCTGCGCAAGTACAAATTTCTGGCGTCGCCAGTGACTTGCGCCACGTTAGAAACTGCCAGTGCCTACAAAACCTGACTAAAGTATGAAATCACCCGCACTGTCTAACATGCCTCCTAAACATAGCCCGACACGTCTAACCCTCTAACCGCTATCCCCCCTCACTATCCTAATAATAAAAAAGTTATTAACCCCTAAACCGCCGCTCCCGGACCCCGCCTCCACCTAATAAAGTTATTAACCCCTAAACCGCTGCCCCCGGACCCCGCTGCCAGCTATATTAAATCTATAACCCCCTAAAGTGAGCCCCTAACACCGCCGCCATCTACCTTACCTACCCCCTAAAGTGAGCCCCTACCCCGCCGCCATCTACCTTACCTACCCCCTAAAGTGAGCCCCTACCCCCGCCGCCATCTACCTTACCTACCCCCTAAAGTGAGCCCCTACCCCGCCGCTATCTATTTTAAAATTATTAACCCCTAATTTAATCCCCCTACCCCCGCCGCCATCTTTATTAAATTATTTAACCCCTAAAATACTAAACTATCCCTACCACTAAACCTAAGTCTAACCCTACAAATAGCCCTGAAAAGTGCTTTTTGCGTGGCATTACCCCAAAGTAAACTGCTCTTTTGCCAGCCCTTAAAAGGGCTTTTGGCGGGGCTTTGTCACAAAGTAATCAGCTCTTTTGCCTACAATCTAAATCCCCCTACACCGCTGCCACCTATAATAAATGTATTAACCCCTAATCTAATCCCCTACACCGCCGCCAGCTATATTATCTATATTAACCCTAATTATATTAGGGTTAATATAGTTAATATAATTATTATATTATATATATTAACTATATTAACCCTAATTATATTAGGGTTAATATAGTTAATATCGTTATTATATTATATATATATTAAGTATAATAACCCTATCTAACTCTAACATCCCTAACTAAACTCTTATTAAAATAAATCTAATATTAATATTATTAATGAAATATTCCTATTTAAATCTAAATACTTACCTATAAAATAAACCCTAAGATAGCTACAATGTAAATAATAATTACATTGTAGCTATTTTAGGGTTTATATTTATTTTACAGGTAACTTGGTATTTATTTTAACTAGGTACAATAGCTATTAAATAATTAATAACTATTTAATAGCTACCTAGTTAAAATAATTACCAATTTACCTGTAAAATAAATCCTAACCTAATTTACAAATACACCTACACTATCAATTAATTAAATAAACTACAAATATCTAAACTAAAATACAATTAAATAAACTAAACTAAATTACAAACCCCCCCCACTAAATTACAAAAAATAAAAAAAGATTACAAGATTTTTAAGCTAATTACACCTATTCTAAGCCCCCTAATAAAATAATAAAGCCCCCCAAAATAAAAAAAATTCCCTACCCTATTCTAAATTAAAAAGTTCAAAGCTCTTTTACCTTACCAGCCCTTAAAAGGGCCTTTTGCGGGGCATGCCCCAAAGAAAACTGCTCTTTTGCCTGGAAAAAAAAACACAATACCACCCCCCAACATTACAACCCCACCACCCACATACCCCTATTCTAAACCCACCCAAACCCCCCTTAAAAAAACCTAACACTACCCCCCCTGAAGATCTCCCTACCTTGTCTTCACCCAACCGGGCCGAACTCCTCATCCGATCCCGGCGATGTCTTTATCCAAGCGGCAAAGAAGAAGTCTTCATCCCGGCGATGTCTTCATCCAAGCGGCAGCAAAGTCCTTCTTCCATCCGGCAGCATCTTCCATCAAGCGGCATCTTCAATCTTCTTTCTTCGCTCCTCCGACGCGGAGCCTCCATCCCGGCCCACGACTGAACGACGAATGAGGTACCTTTAAATGACGTCATCCAAGATGGCGTCCGTCGAATTCCGATTGGCTGATAGGATTCTATCAGCCAATCGGAATTAAGGTAGAAAAAATCTGATTGGCTGATTGAATCAGCCAATCAGATTCAAGTTCAATCCGATTGGCTGAACCGGTTGACAGGTGGGTGGGGAGTTGTAATGTTGGGGGGGGGGTGTTGTGTTCTTTTTTTTTACAGGCAAAAGAGCTGTTAACTTGGGGTAAATACCCCGCAAAAAGCCCTTTTAAGGGCTGGTACAGAGCTGGGTATTTTATAATTTAGAATAGGGTAGGGAATTTTTTATTTTGGGGGCTTTATTATTTTATTAGGGAGCTTAGAATAGGTGTAATTAGCTTAAAATTGCTGTAATCTTTTTTTTTTTTGTAATTTAGTGTTTGTTTTTGTAATTTAGTTTAGTTTATTTAATTGTATTTTTAGATAGATATTTTTAGTTCATTTAATTTATTGATAGTGTAGGTGTATTTGTAACTTAGGTTAGGATTTATTTTACAGGTAATTGGGTAATTATTTTAACTAGGTAGCTATTAAATAGGTAATAACTATTTAATAGCTATTATACCTAGTTAAAATAATTAACAATTTACCCGTAAAATAAATATAAACCCTAACATAGCTACAATGTAATTATTAATTATATTGTAGCTATCTTAGGGTTTATTTTATAGGTAAGTATTTAGATTTAAATAGGAATATTTTAGTTTATAATATGAATTAGATTTATTTAATAAGAATTTAGTTAGGGGTGTTAGGGTTAGATATAGTTACTATAGTATTTATATTAACTATATTAACCCTAATATAATTAGGGTTAATATAGTTAATATATATAATGTAATAACTATATTAAACTATAATATACTTAGGGTTAATATAGATAATATAGCTGGCGGCGGGGTAGGTAGATTAAATTAGAGGTTAATAATTTTAATATAGATGGCGGCGGTGTAAGGGGCTAACATTAGGGGTTAATACTATTAATATAGGTGGCGGCGGTGTAGGGAGGGCAGGTTATAGGGCAAAAGAGCTGTTTACTTTGGGGCAAAGCCCCGCAAAAAGCCCTTTTAAGGGCTGGTAATAGAACTTATTACTTTAGGGATATTAGATTAGGGGTTAATAATATTAATATAGCTGGCGGTGGTATAGGGGGATTAGATTAGGGGTTAATAATTTTTATATAGGTGGCGGCGATGTAAGGGCTCAGATTAGGGGATAGATAAGGTAGATGGCGGCGGTGTAAGGGGTTAAATACTTTATTAGGGATTGCGGCGGGGGATCGCGGTTGACAGGTAGATAGACATTGCGCATGCGTTAGGTGTTAGGTTTATTTTGCAGGTAGTTTAGGGAGTTACGGGGCTCCAATAGTCAGCGTAAGGCTTCTTACGGCTGCTTTTTGTGGCGAGGTGAAAATGGGAGTAAGATTTCTCCATTTTCGCCACGTAAGTCCTTACGCTGTATATTGGATACCAAACTGCGCGGGTTTGGTATACCTGTCTATGGCCCAAAAAACTATGGACAACGGCAGAAATATACGGGCGTAACTTCTAGGTTACGCCGTATATAGGATACCAAACCCGCGCAGATTTTGGCGTCGCCGGCTTTTGCGGGCGACGATTTTTATCGGATCGAGCCCCTTGAGACTTACCAAAAGGCTTAAAATTTAATTTGTTTAAAAAGATTTTTAATCTATAAAATTAGAGAATTGAACTCCCAAAAATTATAAAAACCTTTTGTAATAGGGAGCATACACGTTGGAAGAAGAATAGAATCCTGATCTACAAGATGCAAGACATCATCAGATGACAGTTCAATACATTATTAAAATAGTCACCAACCCTTTTACAGATAGGATGCACAATAGTGGCAAACGAAACAACTATAGGGCTGCATGTAAGTAGACGTTCTTTATACTTACTTAAAGGAGACATAATTGGCCAAAACTCAGAAACTGTGGAGCACAACATTTTTTAAAATGATGGAGAAAAAAAACAGATATACCTACTTGTTAGATAGACATACATATTTGGAAGGAAATATAACATTAGTCCAAGTAGTCATAGTATGATCAAAGCCCATTGCAAAGTTGACCTGTAAAGTATACAGGAACAAGCTAGCCAAGCACATGTTGAAATAACGTGTAACAATAATTGAGTCTCCTATCTTAAACCCCAAAACTTTATTTCATGATTCAGATAGAGAATACAATTTTAAACAACATTCGAATTTACTTCTATTATCTTATTAGCTTTATTCTTTAGATATCCTTTGTTAAAGAAATAGCAATGCACATGGGTGAGCCAATCACATGAGGCATCTATGTGCAGCTACCAATCAGCAGCTACTTTCTAGATATGCTTTTCAGGAAAGAATATCAAGAGAATGAAGCAATTTAGTTAATAGAAGTAAATTAGAAAGTTGTTTAAAATGGTATTCTCTATCTGAATCATAAGAGAAAAATATTGGGTTTAATGTCCCTTATATCAGGGGGACTGGTGGGAATGGGTTCAACCTACATTATCTATGGCCATTCTGACCAGAAAGGGTGCTGTGGAAATGGGGAGCCCACAACAGCTTTTGCCTTGGGGCCCAGTGAGGTCTAGTTACACTGCTGCTACAAAAAGAAAGCAAAAACAAATACACTGCAGCTATCAGGAGAACGGCTTTGTAATGTATCTACATTAAGCATAAACCAATAGCGATACGGGGCCACGATAAATAAAAATAGAAAACAAAGATATTAACACATAGAAAGTCTGCCAATCTATTGCAAGCATACAGCTAGATTAAAAGCAAAATGAAAGGGGGACGTGTCCAAACAGCATACCGGGCTGGACATATCTTCTGTGAGCTCTACATAAGATCCTCGCTAATCTGCCTATTAAAGAGCTATAACAGCAAAATCAACTACATTATTCATCATACAATAGCTGCACAATAGTCTGTGGCTATATCTCTGTTTTTGAACGCTGTTTTCATGACCCTAGGGCCACAGTTCGGCAGATTATGACCTAAGGTGGCGACCTATACTTAGATAAGGTCACCCCTTGGATTCAATGGGTTACCAGTGCTGGCAGAACACATCTGCCTTACTGCATCTATTTACACACCGGAAAATACAACATAACTTTCCTAAACTAACAGCCTAACGGAACCTTGATTCCCAATACACTCGCCAGAAGAATATCTCAAAATGGCTACCGTATGACAACAGCCGGAAGACACAGACGGCAGATGAGAAGCATCTCCCCCCACACATCCCACCCAACAAAATAGCAGACAGAGAGCTAATTCAAACATCTCATGAAGAGTTACGTTACACCAGTGCACTTCTGCTTACTCAGACACCTGATTATCAATAGTCTCCAGGCAAGAAAATAAATAAGCCACTCGATTCCGTGCTACAGGTATTGCTAGAACCATGACCGGTAGCAAAAGGGAACCTCTCTGATGGTATGCGGCAGGCCCTCAAGGGCACAGAACAACTCTATTCGATGGGAAACCTTCAGCCCAGATCTTTCAGCAGACTGCCTTCA
>NC_069505.1:114125995-114285995 GCF_027579735.1 Bombina bombina
AAATCATAAGACTTACAGCCACTACTCTTAGAGGATCCCACACTCAAAAAAATATTTCCAAAACCCCCAATCCTGGCATACAGACAAGCACCTAACCTAAAGCAGAAACTGGTACATAGGAAGCTACCCCTTGAGAAAAAGAACACTCAGAATGGAACCAAGTGCTGCTATAAAGCTCGCTGCAAACTGTGTCAACACGTTTGTGAAAGCAGCACAGCAAATCACAATAATAAATCTTACAACATTAAAGGGGCATATTCATGTATATCTGCAAATGTGGTATACATGATACATTGCACTGCATGTGAAATGGGATGCTATATTGGAGAAACAAGCCAAAAACTGCACCTTCGAATGAACCTTACACAGACACTCAATCAAAAACCACTGTGAAACAAAATACTGCACCCCTGTTGGTCACCATTTCACCCAACCTGACCACTCCATCCAAAACCTCAAAATCAAAATTCTCAGAGGCAACTTTAATAACACCATGGAAAGAAAAACCTTTGAAATGAAAATGATAATGCACTTCAACCTGTTTAATTCTGGACTAAATGTGGACTCTGGATTCTTAACACATTATCAAATTTTTTTGTAATGTACTTTCATTTAGTCAATTACATTGTATATTCCACATTCTTTATACATAGGTACACAGGTAAGCCTATGTCCACACTTTTGTCTTTTCTTAACCTTTGTATTCCCCCTGTATATACAATTTCACATCTCCATAGATATTGATTCAATGTTGATATATAACTTTATGTCAGTATATGCTCTATGTAAAGCTATATATTTCCCCTGTCTGTTCTCCTACACTGGACACTGTCTGCCTGTTACCTAAGCCCCCCTCATGATTTTTTACGACACCTCCTCCTCTCCCTGCACTTTCTGTCTTCTTAGCTATTCTGTGTTTTAAGATACAATCTGTAAATTCCATTGAATTGGTTAGTATTGCTTCAGACTTGATAAAGGAAGGAACTCTTCCGAAAGCTTGTCATCTTATAAATGTATAGTTAGTCCAATAAAAAAAGTATCATTGCTCAATGCAATACTCTTGTTATTTTGATATATATATATACACACACACACCTCTTTCTTTTGGTATCCTTTGATTAAACTTAGCTTTAAAGGGACATTGTACACTAGTTTTTTTGCATAAATGTTTTGTAGATGATCCTTTTATATAGCCTATCTGGGTGTATTTTTAAAACAATGTTTATTTTATAATAAAATGGTGCTGATTTTCAGACTCCTAACCAAGCTCCAAAGTATCAGATGTAGACTTAAAGGGACACTGAACCAAATTTTTTTCTTACGGGATTCAGATAGCGTGTGCAATTTTAAGCAACTTTCTAATTTACTCCTATTATCAATTTTTCTTCATTCTCTTGGTTGCTTAATTTAAAATGCAAGAATGTAAGTTTGATTGCTGACCCATTTTTGGTGAACACACTGTGTTGTTCTTGCTGATTGGTGGATAAATTCACCCATAATAAATACATCCCATAGACAGATAGCTGATAATGGGTGTATATCCACTCATGGGTCTCATATATTACATATCAGTAAGGTGGGGGGAGAAGAAGGGGGTGGAAAAAAAGGGGGATGAGTGGGAGAGATAAGGGAAAAGGGAGGATGGGTATAGGGGAGAATAGAAGGACTTCTTTATATTTTAAACTCATTAATTATTAACCAAACTCAGGTTTTAGAATTTGGTGATTATGTTCTGGTTCCACAAAAAGAGTATGTTAGTGAAGTGATCTGATTTGCTATATAAACTATAGTACATTTCTTCTAGGGTCAACACATGTTTGATTTCGCCTAACCATTGTTGGATAGTGGGGACTTGCATTTTCTTTCCACATGCGTGGTATAAGTCTCTTGGCACTGTTAATCATTAACTGCAGTAGTCCCGTTTTATACTGGCAATGTAAGTGTGGGAGTTTGTTAAGTAGGATTGTCTGTGGGTCAAGTGTTTTTATTTGATTAAATTTTTGATTAATGTAAGTTTCGATTTGAATCCAAAAAGACCTGATTACTGGACAATCCCACCATATATGAGACAGTGTACCGTGGCTCCCACATTTCCTCCAGCACAGCGGAGAGGGCGGTTGGATATATTCTATGCAGGCGTGTAGGTGTTAAATACCACCTGGCTAAAAGTTTATAGTTTGTTTCAACTATGCTGGCAGATACAGATGATTTTTTGATTGATTTAAAACAGCGTTCCCAGGAGGTGTCGCTAATTTGTAAGTTTAACTCTTTTTCGCAGAGTGATTGAAAGGAGGAAGGTTTTTGTGAATCTGCCTTTAGTAGTATTTTGTAAGATAGCATACACTTTTAAGAAAGGTTCTGTTGTCAAATTTAATTTAGTTCTCTTGGTATTCTTTATTGAAAAGCAGGTAGGTAGACTAGGGGCATGCACGTTTTAGCAGTCTTATACATTGTGGAAATACTATTGCAATATATAGCTCAGAAGCTTGTTGGGGCATATTTATCAATGTGCGAGCGGACATGATGCGAAGTAGCGATCATGTCCACCGCACATCGATAAATGCCAACATCATACGCTGTCGGCATTTATCATTGCACCAGCAGTTCTTGTGATCTGCGGGTGCAATGCCACCCCCTGTAGATTCGTGGCCAATTGTCCGCTAGCAGGGGGTGTCAATCAACCCGATCGTATTCACTCGGGTTGATTTCTGTCCGCCACCTCAGAGGAGGTGGACAAGTTATGGAGCAGCAGTCGGGAAATAAAGGGCATCAAGCTCCATACGGACCTTGGTAAATATGCCCCTTTGGCTTCATGTCCCTTTAATTTTCCATGAGTACGTGAGTATTGAGGAAGGCTCAATTCAATAATTAATCATTTATTTTTTTAGTTTGGTTATCAAATTTACTTCTTTATCCTTTGCATGAGAGAATACATTGGTTGTCTCAGGATTGTGCACGTCTTGAACATTGTATGAGAGCACTGTTTAGACCAATTTTCTTGTTGCACTTTTTTGACCTTTTAAAGGGACATTGAACCCAAATGTTTTCTTTCGTGATTCAGATAGAGCATGACATTTTAAGCCACTTTCTAATTTACTCCTATTATCAAATTTTCTTTATTCTCTTGGTATCTTTATTTGAAATGCAAGAATGTAAGTTTAGATGCCAGCCTATTTTTGGTGAACAACCTAGGTTGTCCTTGCTGATTGGTGGATAATTCATCCACCAATCAAAAACTGCTGTCCAGAGTACTGAACCAAGAAAATAGCTTAGATGCCTTCTTTTTCAATTAAAGATAGCAAGAGAACGAAGAAACATTGATAATAGGAATAAATTAGGAATTTGCTTAGAATTGCATGCTCTACCTGAATCACGAAAGAAAGAAATTGGGTTCAGTGTCCCTTTAATGATGATTTTTATTGTCATTACCAGAAGTTATGTTTACTATTGGAATGTGATATGCCCCTTAAAATGGGTCAATACTTGATAGATAAATCCTTACAAACGTGAATTCTGTGACTTTAGCAATCCCTACTTTCATAACCTATTAGTGCATTGCTGCTCCTTCAACAAATGATACCAAGAGAATGAAACTGATTAGATAATAGAAGTAAATTAGAAAGATGTTTAAAATTGTATTCTCTATATACGAATCATAAAAGAACATTTTTGGGTTTCATGTCCCTTTAATTTTAAAGATTTAAAAAAATAATAATAAGGAATTGTACTGTTCAGTGTATAAAATAAGTTATGTTTGTGCTCCACAAAGTCATAATTATCCAAAATTAGACTCATTGTTTAGTCTCTTTTAATTAAAATCAATACAAAACTTTGTGAGCAAGACAACCTCATAGTACAAAATGTTATAAAATAACAAGTGTGCATATAAAACTGAGGGAAACTATTGGGCCTCTGATTCCTATGCATCTCACATGGTTCCTGAATTCCCTTTAGAGTCACAAGCTTCCCGTGGCTTCCATACCTCTTCATGCAGTGCACAAGCACAACCATGTCACTGGGTATTATCTGTAGTAGTAATATTGTGAGATTGTCACAGATTGTGTGTCCGGGTTTTAACCAGGGGGACACAGAGAGCGACAGGGAATATAGAGCGCTGCAGGAGGGACACAGCGTGCAACAGGGGACATGGAGAGCTGCAGAAGGACACAGAGTGCAACAGGGGGACATGGAGAGCTGCAGGAGGGACACAGAGTGCAACAGGGGGGGACCCAGAGAGCTGCAGGAGGGGCATGGAGAGCTGCAGGGGGGACACAGAGTGCAAAAGGGGGACATGGGGAGCTGCAGGAGGGACACAGAGTGCAACAGACGGGACATGGGGAGCTGCAGGAGGGACACAGAGTGCAACAGGGGGACATGGGGAGCTGCAGGAGGGACACAGAGTGCAAACAAGGGGGACACGGTGAGCTGCAGGAGGGACACAGAGAGCTGTAGGAGGGAGACAGAGAGCTGTAGGAGGGACACAGAGAGCTGTAGGATGGACACAGAGAGCTGAATGAGGGACACATAGAGCTGAAGGAGGAACACGGATAGCTGTAGGAGGGGCACAGAGAGCTGAATGATGGACACATAGAGCTGAATGAGGGACACGTAGAGCTGTAGGAGGGACACTGAGAGCTCCAGGAGGGACACTGAGAGCTCCAGGAGGGACACTGAGAGCTCCAGGAGGGACACTGAGAGCTCCAGGAGGGACACTGAGAGCTCCAGGAGGGACACTGAGAGCTCCAGGAGGGACACTGAGAGCTGAAGGAGGGGCACAGAGAGCTGAAGGAGGGACACAGAGCGCTATAGGAGGACAAAGAGGTGAAGGAGGGACACAAAGAGCTATGGGAAGGACAAAGAGTTGAAGGAGGAACAGAGAGCGCTATAGGAGGGACAAAGAGCTGAAGGAGAGGCACGGAGAGCTATAGGAGGGGCACAGAGAGCAGAAGAAGGGACACAGAGAGCTATAGGAAGGACACAGAGAGCTGAAGGAGGGATGCAGAGAGCTTAAAAAGGAACACAGAGAGCTATAGGAGGGACAAAGAGCTGAAGGAGGGACACAGAGAGCTGTAAGAGGGACACGGAGAGCTGAAGGAGGGACACAGAGAGCTGTAGGAGGAGGCACGGAGAGCTGTAGGAGGGGCACGGAGAGCATGTAGGAGGGACACAGAGAGCGGCAGGAGGGACACAGAGAGAGGCAGGAGGGACACAGAGAGAGGCAGGAGGGACACAGAGAGAGGCAGGAGGGACACAGAGAGAGGCAGGAGGGACACAGAGAGCTGAAGGAGGGGGCACAGAGAGCTATAGGAGGGGCACAGAGTGAGAGCTGAAGGAGGGAACACAGAGAGCTATTGGAGGGACAAAGAGCTGAAGGCGGGACACAGAGAGCTGTAAGAGGGACACTGAGAGCTGAAGGATGGACACTGAGAGGTGTAGGAGGACACAGAGAGCTATAGGAGGGACAAAGAGCTGTAGGAGGGACACTGAGAGCTGTAGGAGGGACACTGAGAGCTGTAGGAGGGTCACTGAGAGCTCCAGGAGGGACACAGAGAGCTCTAGGAGGGACACAGAGAGCTGCAGGAGGGACACAGAGAGCTGAAGAGGGGGCACAGAGAGCTATAGGTAGGGGCAAAGAAAAGCTGAAGGAGGGACACAAAGAGCTATGGAGGGACAAAGAGGCTGAAGGAGGGACACAGAGAGCTATAGGAAGGACGCAGTAGAGCTGAAGGAGGGACACCAGAGAGCTGAGAGGAGGGACACAGAGAGTTATAGGAGGGACAAAGAGCTGAAGAGGGACACAGAGAGCTGAAGGAGGACACAGAGAGCTGAAGGAGGACACAGAGAACTGAAGGAGGGACACTGAGAGCTGCAGGAGTGGGACACTGAGAGCTGTAGGAGGGACACATAGAGCTGCAGGAGGGACACAGAGAGCTGCAGGAGGGACACTGAGAGCTGTAGGAGGGACATAGAGAGCTATAGGAGGGGCATTATGAAGTCTGACAATATGATATATGAGGATCATGGATACAATAAGAAATAGGTTTAGGTTTGCCACTTACTTAACCATCTGCATCTCTTACTTGGCACCAATGCTGTTCTGAACATTATCATGTAAGAGTAGATTATTCACTGATAAAGCACAGAGAACAGTACAGAACACAAAGATATAGAAGTTTTACTAAGCTCTCATGTGTCTTGTGGACATTGTCACTCATTAGGAGAGCTGTTCTTACTGTTGATTCACCTACTCTATCTGTTTCCCGGTCTCTATAAAAGAAACCAGAGACTGCCGTAGCCCTGCCCATGAATGCCCTGTGAAATACACAGCCATAGCCCCACTCTCCTCCTGAACAAGCCGACGGCACCTTCCCAGATAATCAAATCCACAAGCTTCCTGATCACAATCACCTAGGCCAGGGGCACCCAAAAATCTGTATAAACGATCGCTGAAAAATAATAGTGGGATTGGCCGAGCACCACATTAAACTATTCTCAAAATAATGCTTTAGATCAAAATTAGATTCTAATCTCATTTTAGGAAATGAGTTACTATTAATAAATTTAACTGTACAGATTTACAAGATTTTGTACAAATACACCTGCTTTTTGTTTTAATATAAGTAGTAACAAATGAGCCACATAAAAAAAAACCTTGGTGGGCTGGATGTGGCCTGCAGGCTGTAGTATGGGCGAGGTTTATATGCACACGTCTTATCTCATAATACACATTGAAAAAAACAAGCTGCAGTATGGGTAGCCCTGACTTAGAAAATCAGTAGTAGTTCGGTATTGCTATCATCATTGTTTATACTGAGAGATGATTTTATGCACTGATAGAGAGGTAGAGTAAACTTGTGACTCCAAGAGGAACTTATATGGACATGAAACCTCAATTTTTTCTTTCATGATTCAGAAAAGAGTATGCAATCTAAAACAACTTTCCAATTACTTCTATTATTAAATTGCTTCATTCTCTTGATATCGTTGGTTGAAAAGCATATCTAAATAGGCTCAGTAACTGCTGATTGGTGGCTGCACATAGATGCCTGATGTGATTGGCTCACTCATGTGCATTGATATTTCTTCAGCAAAGGATACCTAAAGAATGAAGCAAATTAGATAATAGAAGTAAATTGAATGTTATTTAAAATTGTACTTTCTATCTGTATCATGAAAAGAAAAAAATCTTGGTTTCATGTCCTTTAAGTGGACATGAAACCCATTTTTTTTTCTTTAATTATTCAGATCGAGCATTACAAGTTTAAATAGCTTTTCAATTCACTTCTATTAACAAATTCACTTAATTCCTTTGGTATCCTTGTTGAAGGAGCAGCAATGCACTTACTGGGAGTTAGCTAAACACATTAGGTGAGCCAACAGACATAATTACAGACATATATATTAGCCACCAATCAGCATGCTATTTCCCAGTACTGCATTGCTGCTCCCGAGTCTTCCTATGTATGCTTTTCAATTAAAGGATACCAAGAGGGCAAAGCAAATTAGACAATAGAAGTAAATTAGATGAGTTGACAAAAATTGGCATGTTCTATCTGAATCACGGAAGTTTACCTTTTAATTTACTGTTGGATGCATAGGAATCAGGATCCTAACCGGTTCCCCAAGTTTTATATGCATACATCTCATCTCATAACACAAATTGTAATACAAGGTTGTCTCATTTTGTAAAATATAATAACTAGTTGAGCAGGACATTTTTTTAAAATTAAAACAGACTATGATATTCTTTTTATTTGGATTTCTAAGATTTTCAAGGGACATGAAATTGATTTCAAGCTTGTTTTATACATTGAGTGGAATCATAAAGGAATATTACATAGTAAATAAATACAACGAAATTCAGTGCTAAGGGACTTAAAGGGACACTCAACTCAAATTATACTGTTATGATTCAGAAAGAGGGGTAGATTTATCATAGTGCGAGGCGGACATGATTACAATGTAGCGTATCCATCTCCGCTGCACATCGATAAATGCCGCCCCCTGCAGATTTCGCTAGCAGGGGGGTGTCAATCAGCTCAATCGTAGTTCAATTGGGTTGATTTTCTGTCAGCGGCCTCAGAGCCGGCGGACATGTTATGGGAGCAGGCGGTCTTTAGTATGGGTGGCCTGGGATCGGTCCGACATTGCAAGCCATGTGTCTAAATGTGCCTTTTTGCCGGAAACGCCGGCCTACTCAGAGAAGGGAGCCCTTGATTTCTACTCTGCAGCCTGCAGGCCCGTGGCTGAAAATAGCTGCTGACTTGTGCAAAACTGCCACGGGAAAATGTACCCTAGTCGTGATTGGACTACTATTCCAGTTAATTGGAGATTGCAACCCTTGAATGAAATCACAAGTCAAGACGTTATCACTCTTCTCGAGAGCTTGTTCGCCCGGTGGGGCATACCAATGGAGTTGATGAGTGATAACGGAATGCAGTTTGTTTCCACAGAGTTCAGTTCTTTCAGCTGGCCCTCTTGTCCTATAGGGCGAATCCCATTCAAGCTATGGGGATTAGCCCGGCACAGCTGATGCTAGGATGCCAGATTCGCACCACCTTACCCTCTGTGGGTGTCTTCCAGCCAACTATGTCTATTCATCGGGACGAGGTCCTTAGGAGGGATGAAGAGGCAAAAAGGGGCTATCGATTATTCTACAACAGGAGACACTCTGTGAGGCCCTTGCCGGAGCTGAATGCGGGGCAAAGTGTCAGAATTAAACTGGATGATGAGAAGAAATGGAAGACGCCTGCTACGGTAATTGGACGCTCTTCAGAACCAAGGTCTTATGTAGTCCTTACTGATGGAGGGACAGTTACACGTCAAAATCGAAAACATCTTCAGCCTGTACCTGAGTGTTTGAAACTGGATGCCTCAGTACCACCGCCGGTGGGATCCCCTGTTCTAAGAGGGGTGCCTTCCCCTCAGCAAGATCACAGCGGGGATATATCTTTGCCTCCAGCAGACTCTCAATCACCATCTTCTGTATCAGAGGACAGTTCATGTAGAGTTACATCAAGTGGAAGAGTGCTGAAACTTCCCGCCCAATATCGGGATTAGCACTAGTTAGAGCAGTGACCGGAAGTATGGGCAGAATAATCCCATGGTCACTGTGGACTAGGGTAGTATAACCCGATTTTCAAGTCAGGATGTAATTCATGTTGTTTATATAGATATTTTCTTTAACTTGTTATTTGTTATATACTATACAAAACTGTTGTATGCTTCTTGTATACCTTGTTATTTGTTGTATTCAAATGAAAAAAAATGTATACGTTGTCCTTTGAAAAGGGGGAAGATGTGATGAGAGTGGGAAGTGACGTCACCGGATGTGGGCGTGGCTTACGTCCATTATTGTCTATGTCACAGTTAACTAAGTGAGATGTATTGTACCAGGTGTATACTTTCATGCTCTGCAGTAAAATAGCGGTGTACCTTCTATACTGTGTCCTGCATCTCATGACACTATGTATATGCATTTGTGATTGGCTGATGGCTGTCATATGATACAGGAGGAGCGGAAACAGACATAACTGTTTTCAGAAAAAAATCTGCTACTCATTTGAAGTTCAGACTAGGGACTATTGCATTGTCTGATTATCATTTATTTGTTGTTTATCAAAATCTACTGTATTTACTGGGGTCTTTTAAGGAGAAAGAAAATAAATTATGCAAACTCTGATCTGTAGTAAATGATCAAATAATAAAAAAAATAGAAAAAGTGTCTGCATTCAAATAAACACTATCATTTTAAAAAAATAGACCCTAAAAGTTCTTGGTTCGCTGTTCTTCGTCCAAGCGAGGTAAGGTTCAAACTTTATAATCTGTAAAACAGGGCACGAGTAAGCGCAGCTCCGATTCAAAGAAGCATTTATTTGTGCAGCGTTCACACACTGTCCGTATTGCACTTACACAGATAAAAAGAATAAAAACACATCAAATAAGGATGTCCACTGCTTGTTGATCATCTTGGTGTGAGTTGGAATCTCCACTTCTACACTGGTATGGGGGACATCCTAAAACATTTAATGTGAAAATTTCTTAATGTAGCTTAATGAGTACAAAAGTGGCCAAATGTTAATCAATTGCTGCATAATTTTGCACAACCCAAGATTTCCACTATCCAAGCCTATCCTAGAAGTTTCATGGATTTTGGAATTCCACAAGGCAAATGAGTGACATTAAGCTTGTTTTTTGGGGAGCTTAATGTGGCTTAACGTACAAAATTGAACTTAGATGTTAACCAATTTCCCCAAACTTACCACAATACCTTAATCTATTGATTCAAACATATCCTGAAAATTTCAGGACATTTGAAAAAACATACCAAAAGTTATTCACATTTAACTATATTTTTGCAATCCTAAAACATTTAATGTGAGCAGCTTAATGTAAAAAGAGCTTAATGTACCAAAATTCACCTAAACATTGATCAATTGCCTAGAAACTTGGCACAAACTCAGTTTGTCACTTTCCAAACGTATCCTAGAAGTTTCATGGTATTTGGTTTCCCACAAGGCAAATGAGTGACATTAAGCTTGTTTTTTGGGGAGCTTAATGTCGCTTAACGTACGAAATTGAACTTAGATCTTAACTAATTTCCCCCAAACTTCTCACAATACATTAATTTATCTATTCAAACATATTTCAGGAAATTTGATAAAACATACCAAAAGTTATTTGCATTTAACATTTTTTTTACAATCCTAAAACATTTACAGGCCCATTTATCAAGCTCCGTACGGAGATTGAAGGGCCGTGTTTCTGGCGAGTCTTCAGACTCGCCAGAAACACAACTTATGAAGCAGCGGTCTAAAGACCGCTGCTTCATAACCCTGTCCGCCTGCTCTGAGCAGGCGGACAGGAATTGCCGGAAATCAACCCGATCGAATACGATCGGGTTGATTGACAGCTCCCTGCTGGCGGCCGATTGGCCGCGAGTCAGCAGGGGGCGGCGTTGCACCAGCAGCTCTTGTGAGCTGCTGGTGCAATGTTAAATGCGGAGAGCGTATTGCTCTCCGCATTTAGCGAGGTCTTGCGGACCTGATCTGCAGTGTCGGATCAGGTCCGCAAGCCCTTTGATAAATGGGCCCCTTAATGTGAGCAGCTTAATGTACCAAAATTCACCAAAACTTCAATCAATTGCCTTGAAACTTGGCACAAACTCAGTTTTTCACTTTCCAAACCTATCCTAGAAGTTTCATGGATTTTGGTGTCCCACGAGGCAAATGAGTGACATTAAGCTTGTTTTTTGGGGAGCTTAATGTGGCTTAATGAGTAAAAAAGTGGCCAAATGTTAATCAATTGCTGCATAATTTTGCACAAATCAAGATTTCCACTATCCAAGCCTATCCTAGAAGTTTCATGGATTTTGGTTTTCCACAAGGCAAATGAGTGACATTAAGCTTGTTTTTGGGGGAGCTTAATGTGGCTTAACGTACAAAATTGAACTTAGATTTTAACCAATTTCCACCAAACCTACCACAATACATTAATCTATCGATTCAAACATATTCTGAAAATCTCAGGACATTTCATAAAACATACCAAAAGTTATTCACATTTAACTATTTTTTTTATAATCCTAAAACATTTAATGTGAGCAGCTTAATGTAAAAAGAGCTTAATGTACCAAAATTCACCATAACATCGATCAATTGCCTTGAAACTTGGCACAAACTCAGTTTGTCACTTTCCAAACCTATCCTAGAAGTTTCATGGTATTTGGTTTCCCACAAGGCAAATGAGTGACATTAAGCTTGTTTTTTGTGGAGCTTAATGTGGCTTAACGTACAAAATTGGACTTAGATGTTAACCAATTTCCCCCAAACTTCCCACAATACATTAATCTATCTATTCAAACATATTCTTAAAATTTCAGGAAATTTGATAAAGCATATCAAAAGTTATTCGCATTTAACTATTTTTTTACAATCCTAAAACATTTAATGTAAGCAGCATAATGTAAAAAGAGCTTAATGTACCAAAATTCACCAAAACTTCAATCAATTACCTTGAAACTTTGCACAAACTCAGTTTGTCACTTTCCAAACCTATCCTAGAAGTTTTATGGATTTTGGTTTCCTACAAGGCAAATTAGTGACATTAAGCTTGTTTTATGGGAAGCTTAATGTGGCTTAACGTACAAAATTGAACTTAAAGGTTAACCAATTTCCCCCAAACTTCTCAAAATACATTATTCTATCTATTCTAACATATTCTGAAAATTTCAGTAAATTTGATAAAACATTCCAGAAGTTATTTGCATTTAACATTTTTTTTTTACAATCCTAAAACATTTAATGTAAGCAGCTTAATGTAAAAAGAGCTTAATGTACCAAAATTCACCGAAACTTCAATCAATTGCCTTGAAACTTGGCGCAAACTCAGTTTGTCACTTTCCAAACCTATCCTAGAAGTTTCATGGATTTTTGTTTCCCACGAGGCAAATGAGTGACATTAAGCTTGTTTTTTGGGGAGCATAATTTGGCTTAACGTACAAAATTTAACTTAGATGTTAACCAATTTCCCCCAAACGTCCCACAATACATTAATCTATCTATTCAAACATATTCTAAAATTTTCAGGACATATTTACATTTAACAGTTTTTTTTACAATCATAAAACATATGGGGGCTTATTTATCAAAGCGTCAATCTCGATGCGTTCACAGGCGTCAATATGCTCGCCAGACATCGCTGCCGTGGATCCACATGCAATGCTCTTATTTATAAAAAAAACACGTAAAAAACACGTGCGTCAAGTATGGTGCGATGAGCATCGGACTGTTGTTAACTAAGAGTCATCGATGTTGCAGTTATTCAGGTTTTTCCCAACTTTATTTATACCATTTCATTACTGTCCATGAACAAGCACATTTCTCTAAAGCTAATCTTTTATTTCTCATCTGTTAATGTCCAAGAAATAGCTTGATTTATACCTCAACAAACAATATCTCATAGAAAGATATTTTTATATTTATTTGTTACATGAAACTTTCACATAAATTAATGTGTATTTGTATTTCTAGAAGTCATGATATGCTTTTATCTCATGTTATTTTTTTTATAAATGATTTTTAATGCTAGAATTTGTACATATATCTTTTCACATACTTGTGTGTATATATATATATATATATATATATATATACTGTATATACAATAAATAAAAAGAGAGAAGCGCTCAACCTGAGAATGAACAATAGCATAATAGCTTGTTCTATGGCTAGTTACCACCCAAGAAGCAGCCTCTTTTTGCCAACATGTGCCTTTCACAGAGAAGAACTTTCCTGAAGCATATCAGTCTGATCCTAACTTCACAGTACAGTCCAGCTCCGAAATACCAGGCAATCCCTCTCTGAATGAGAGATACAGCAAAACCCCAGACGTACGTTTCGGCCTATTGTGGGCCTCATCAGTGAGGTGCAGCCATATCCCTCTAGGCACACTGAGCAACGGGTCCATGTCTGGATTCCTGCATCGCACATAGGGAGACTTCCCTAAGTGTCATAATTTGCATATATAGATATATATATGTGTGTGTGTGTTATGTCAGAAATCTTTTGCAAACATATTTACATGTCCCGAAATTCCTTTTTTTGTTCTAAACAATGTTGTCTTTCATGTCTCTGTGTTTATTTATACCAATATATGTATATAGTGTAAATGTATTATTATTCTGAGCAGGAATAATTGTGAATATAACATGTCATCAGGGTATCATATGTATTTATTTACAATCAATGGATATTTTAAGAGCTGGGACAGTTTTCTCTTTGTACCTGTGTAACCCCTCCGGATTGCAATCTAGTTTTAAAAACCACCCCTACACAGGTGTTATAAAATTGGCTGGCATATAAGATGTAATTTCTTAATGAAAATGAAATTCAAGAGAAGGAAGAAATACACTAAAAATAGCATGACAGTAAAGAGGTGACTTTAATTTCTGCTGTATCTGAATCATGACAGTTTAATGTTAGGTGGGCTATCCCTTTGTCCCTTTGAGCTATCACCTTAAGATTTTTTTTTTTTTTTTTTTAATTTATTTATTCGTAACCAGTAGTGTACAATAAACAAAAATATATTTCATGAATTGCACCACGCAGGGCCAATGCAGAAAAAAACCCCAGAAAAAACAGAGAGGCACACAGACAAGATATTAAATTAATTAACAAAAGCAAGCCTTTTGGCTGTTCAAAAGCCCTTCGTACTTTATAAACACTACTGGGTTTTTTTTTGTTTTTTTTCGTTTTTTTTTCTTAATTCCAAGTTTAAATCAAACATCTAATCACAAACCCCAGACAAAAGGGAAAAAGAAGGAAAAAAGTGAAGGAGAGAAAGGAAAAAATAAAAAAAAAAAAAAAAAAAAAAAAAGGAAAAACCCCCTCCCCCCCCCCCCCCCACCTCCAACATCCAGTTATCACCCCCTGTAGCCAAATTTTTTTCAGGTTATTGACATAGCTTAGCCCCAATCTTGGGGGTAGAACATTCTTTAACATGAGTAACATGAATTCTGGAGAGTTTTGTAGAGGTGATATAAATTGTTTTTGTGCTATTAATGGTTTATCCCTGATTATGTTTAACCACTTTGCGAAAAAGACTGTAAGTTTTTTTTCTGAATAAGGTTTAATATTAAATAGCTCTATTGTCATCTGTATATTCATACTATTAATAAATTCTTTCAGGCTAGGCCCTGCCGTCGATTTCCATTTTTTAAATATTATATTACGCGCCGCCAAGATAGCCAGGTTTACAAGAAGTTTATCTGCTCTGTCTTCACCTATATCATATAACAAAAAAACGTTGACTGCAGTCAGGGATATTCTAGAGCGTAGAAATTTATTGAGCCAGTAATTAATTTTACCCCAAAACTGAAGAATCTTAGGGCAATCCCAAAGACAGTGTTTGATGTCAGCTTTCTCATCTTTACATTTATAATATTTACAGGGTGATACTATGTCTGCCCATTTATTAATCTTGTCAGGGGTTAGGTAATAATTATTCAGTAATTTATATTGTGACTCCCTCCAACTATACACTGTCGTGGTAGATTCTAACATCTTAAAACATTTTCTAATGTCTTGTGCTTGTGTCTGTGGGAAAAGCCTATTAATATATGTTGTGATCTTTTCAACTTGCAATGGCCCAGATTTATCACATAACATATTGTACCATATAGAAATTGATCTTTTCCCCCCCCTTGTATAGTTTTAATCCAGATTCTATTTCTATCCACTCCCACTCTGTCCCGGGGGTCTGGCACACTTGACTGAAATAACTCCTGCTCTGTAAATAGGCATAAAAATTTTGAGATTGTATTTGAAACTCGTTCATAACTTCAGGGAATGATTTTATGTAAATTGTCTCTTCTTGTTTAAGCTGAATCCATCTCTTTAATCCTTTCTCCTTCCATTTTTTATATACCGGGTCTAAAAGACCGGGTAGAAAGTCCGGCATACCTATGATAGGACAGTATTTCGAAATATAATATTGGCAATTTAAAAGCGTACAGAATTTCTGCCAGGCTAAGATAACATTCTTAATTGTAAGTAATTTAGAGACATTCTTAGGGATTAGTTTTTTATCTGTATGAAGTATTGCCTTGAGATCGTAAGGAGAGACTAGTTCTGATTCCAGGTTATAATATGTAACGTATTCCCCCTCAACTAGCCAATCTACAGCGAATTTAACTAATGTCACCAGATTATATGTTTTAAGGCAGGGAAGTGCAAAACCCCCATCTTTTTTACGATGAACGAGCTTATTTATTGCCATCCGAGATTTACCATTATTCCATAGAAACCGAGAGATTGCTTTATTGAACCTATGTAAATCTGATTTTATTATAAAAAGGGGCAGGTTCTGTAACATAAATAAAAATTTTGGAAAAATTATTGTTTTGATTACCATTATCTTTGCTGATAATGACAGTTTATACATACTCCATTTTGCTAAATCCTGAGGTAATTTATTAAATAGATTTTCATAATTAATTTTATACCAATCGTTCGGATCTTTACATATACTTATGCCTAGATACTTCATGAAAACCATGTTTGACGTAACTCTTGTTATTTTTTTGTAACCATAATATCTCGGATTTTCGCAAGTTCATTCTATACCCGGAAAATTTACTGTATGCTCCTATTAAGTCTAGACATTTTGGTATACTTTCAGCCGTATTATATAGATACAGTAGCAAGTCGTCTGCGTTATAATGAGATTTTTAGATTATGTCTACCAATTCGAATCCCTGTTAGCTCTTGTCTTAAAAGGATTGCCAGTGGTTTGAGGGAAATATTAAATAAAAGTGGCGATAGTGGGCAGCCTTGTCTCATCCCTTTATAAAGTGTAATATATTGGGAGAGTTCTGAGTTTACTAAAAGTTGGGATCTAGGGTTGTTGTAAATTGCTTTAGTTAGATTGAGGAGGTTTCCTCGTAAACCAAATTTATCAAGTGCAGTGAATAAGTGGTCCCATGTAATAGCATCAAATGCTTTCTCCACGTCAATTGCAAGGAGGGCCATATCTCCTCGAGACTGCTTCTTATTATTCCTGGCTTTATTATAGTGGTAGTCTAAAGTTATCAAATGCGTCTGATGTTTCTAACCACGTTCCTACCTGGCATAAAGCCTGACTGGTCTTGATGTATAACTCCACCTAGTACCTTTTTTAGTCTATTTGCCACTATTGTCATTAAAAGCTTATAATCTACGTTTAACAGAGATATCGGTCTGTAAGACCCAAGTTCTTCACGATTCTTACCTTTCTTGTGAATCAATGTCACAATAGAGTCAGTGAAGTATTTTGATTGTTTATTGTTATTAACATAATAATCATTATATAATTTGCCTAACATGGCTACAATGTCTACTCTGATACTTTTGTAAAATTCGGCTGGAAGCCCGTCAGGGCCCGGTGCTTTATTATTTTTCAGGTTTTTTTATAGCCATATCAATTTCACTTTCAGATATTTTTTGGTTAATCTCATTAAGTGCTTCCGTTGTAATTCTAGGAACTTTGATACTTTGCCAGAATTTGTTTCTAGCATCTATGTCCAATTACTTCAGTTGAATACAGTTTTTGATAGTATCTATAAAAGGCTTGTCTAACATCAGACGCATGTATATGATGGCTATCTGCTTCCCTTATACTAGAAATTATATTCTTACTACCTTTTACTTTAATCATTTTTGCCAGGTACCCCGCAGATATACCCTTTGGACCTTGAAAGGTAGCCCTGACTTTAAGATCTTCCATTGTCCATTTCTGTTTTAAAAAAAGTTTCTCTTTCCTCTCTTGAGTGTTTATATTTATCCCATGTAGTCGACTGTGGATTAGATAGATAGGAAATTATATGCGTTTTTAAGTTGGTTTGCTAATTGTATCTCTCGTAGTTTAATCTTTTTTTTTAATCTAGACATGTAGGCCACTATCTCCCCACGGAGTACCAGCCTTTCCTGTTTCCCAGAGAATCTCAGGTTTATCTACGTAATTAGAATTATTTTTTAAAAAGATCCTCCAAGTGTTCGTTAGCCAATTACAAAATTTACTATTATTACTCATATATTTGGGGAAATAGAAGTTGTTGGAAGACCCTATTTTTCTGCTTTTTGATTTTTAAACCTATAATCGCATGGTCTGATAATATGATCTCATTGATCGCAGCATCCATATCAAGTTTTAACAATGATCTATCCACCAAGAATAAATCTTATACGGGAATTTTTTTTAAAAGACTCTGGATTCACAGGAGAAGCTGCACTCATCAGGGTGTTGTATCCTCCATATGTCCTCAACCTCTAGCTTCTTCACAAAGTTACCGAACATTTTTAGCCTCCTTGTCTATAGACTTGCTTGTTTAATTGTCTAAATCTGTCAGTTACCGGGTTTAAGGTCATGTTAAAATCTCCATAATAATTAAGTTTTGCCCTCTTAGCGGAAATAATTTTTTCTCTATCTTGTCCCAAAATTTTTTATCAGTTTTGTTAGGTCCGTAAATATTACAGAAAGACAGATGCGGTTGTCCAGTCGTAACTGTAGTATGATGTAACGACCTTCAGGGCTCGAGTTCACTTTTGATTATCTCATATTCTAGCTCTCTACGAAATAAAAATGGCTCTACTCCCACGACTACGCTTATCGCCCAGGGTTGTAGCTATAATCTCTTTCAGCCAATTACCCTTAAGTTTTACAATTTCTGGGCCTTTCAAATGGAGTTCCTGAAGGAAACATAATGTCTGCTTTTTGTTTTTTCAGTAAATTCAGGTTGTTTTTCCTCTTAATTGGGGAGGTGGACCCCTCCCACATTCCACGAAACCCAAGTTATACATGTCTAAACCATTTTAATCTTTATTATTCTGTCGAGTTACAATGAAGAGAGGAGTGTGGAAGGGTGGAGGCAGGAGGGAGAGAGGAGAAAAGAGAGACAAAAAAAAAAAAATTAAAAGGAATTAAATTAAAATAACCAAATCCCTTGCACCACAGTGGGGTCCATTGGACTGTCTCGAACTGGATCCTCCCACGTACAAAATTTAAAAAACAAAAATAATATAAACCAGCGATAATGTAACTACAGTTTAACCCTTAATACTTATACCAATTATAACCTCTTTAAGAAGGAATGAAAGCCTAAATTCCTCCAATCACCATACGCAGCTTGATGTTTTATTTAGTATTTGTCTCCTTACTTATCTTCTAGCACTGGCCGTTTTATTGTTTTGTTGTTGTACCTGGTCTATTGTGTTCTAAGAAGAATGCTTTGGCCTCTGCACAGTTATTTAGAAAAATGTTATTACCTTCTATGTCTTCCTACAACTATTTTGGCTGGGTATCTTAGACTGGCTTTATAACTATTTTGAATTAGAGATGAGCAAAATGGCGCCCCATGCTCTTTCTTTTGTCTGAAGTTTCCATAGAGTAGTCTGGAAAAGGTGGACTTTGGACAGAGCCTAACATTAAGGTCGTTATGACTTCTATATGCCCACACTTATAATCAACTTTTTCCTGAAAATTTAAGAATTTACCATAACCATTCTAGGTCTCGTGTGGCCCGTCTTGATAATTTCTATGTTGGTACCTGTTTATGCGCTCTTTCAATCTGAAGTTTCCCATTTTGGAGCAGTAGTCCCATTAACTTGGGTAATGTTATAGAGGCAAATGTAATTAGATCTTTGTATTCGTCTAACTTCTGGTAGACCAACTATTCTAATATTACTTCATCTAGATCTATCCTCTAAGTCTTGGATTTTATATTGTAAGGTCTTGATTGTCTCTGCTGTTTTTTTATTAGCTGCCTCTTGTGTGTTAGACACATCCTTCTAGGTCTGGAAACTCGGTCTCTCTACCTCAGGACATTCGAAGTGGCGAATGTACTGACTTCTGTTGAGAGGGTGGTGATCTCATTTCTTATTGTTTTAAATTGTGGCATTATATATTCTGCCAATTTGTCTAACGTTAATTGTGAATCAAGCATAGAGCCCTCTTCATTTTGTATCTAGTATTTCAGAAACGGAATCCTGAGGTAACTTAGTTTTTTTTATCTCTTTTAGTGGCATAGCTGAGTGATCTAGTTTTTGCTTTTGTAATGTAATTTTTCCCATACCCTGTTAATGAAACAGCAGTAGCTAATTGTGTCTATATTACTTAATGAGGATGTCTAAGAAAGTAGTGAAGTTTGTGAAACGTGGATCTATGCGTGGGGAGAAAAATCTCTCCCCCTCTGATGTGTAGATCTTAAATGTGTGTGAGACTTAGATGTGTAGCCCCCCCCCTTCACAATAAAAAGAGGGGTCTGATAAGATTATATTGTAATCAAACATCATTCAAATTTTAAAATCATTGTCTAAAATATTACATTAGTGTGTCCCTAATGTCAGCATCAATGTTTATCTTTAATACTAATTACAACATATACATACTTTCAAAGTATAATATACAAATGTAACAGATAGCACTTACAAGTTCTGATGGTGATCAATGACACAAGTATCGAGCCATTTTATTCGTTAGTGATACTATACAATGTATTTTTAAATTTGATTAGCTGATGTATAAATCATGTGATTATGCATATCCCTATCAAAAGTGGTAGAAAAATAATTAGAGTGTGGGTTGTCTAGGAGTATTGCGTCATATTTGGTGTGAAAAGTGTTGCATCAAAATTGGTGTGGAAGTGGGGAGTGGGACTTGTATTACATGCCTTAAACATGGTGTATATAGATTTATCCAAAAAATAAATAAATGATGTTATGTATTTATTTAATTTTTATCTCTATATCTACTAGTGCACCCAAGTTTGGAGCAATAATATTGTCCTCTTGCTTTGTAATAATAGACAAAGATGTAACATATCCATAAGTAGTAAAGTATCTTCATTTTATATCCCTATCTTCTACTAGTGCATCAAAATTGAAGCAATACTTTGCACCAAATTTGGAGCAATAATAATGTTTGATTTAGAAAGAATATATAATTTTAATAACGTTTATAATTACTTTTATTATCTAATATGCTTCATCGTCTTGCCAGCATCGAACATAACCATCCTGTGTTTTCAGACCTCCCATTGATTTCTATGGCATCCGCGGCCCTCAAGGGTGGCGGTTTGAACGATCTGGAATAGACGCAAGTGTACCTGGTAAATTTTTGGTAAAATTGGAAAAGGGTCATATAGAGTCGAATGTATATTCGAAAACATCTCGGATGATGCAAGCATTGATCTGTGTCAGATTGAGATGTGTATTTATGTCACACATTTCAACAATTTGACGATCCTTGACACTTTGACTCATTACGGCGGATTCCATTGGCATCAGATATGACGCGAGATTCTAGTGGATTCCATCGTATGATCAGTTGAAGCTTTGATAAACTGGCCCCTAAAGTTTTAGGATTGTAAAAAAATGGTTTAATGTAAATAACTCTTTTGGTTATGTTTTATCAAATGTCCAAAAATTTTCAGAATATATTTGAATAGATAGATTAATGTATTGTGAGCAGTTTGGGGGAAATTGGTTAACATCCTAAGTTCAATTTTGTACGTTAAGCCACATTAAGCTCCCCCAAAAAAACAAGCTTAATGTCACTCATTTGCCTTGTGGAAAACCCAAAATCCATGAAACTTCTAGGATAGGTTTTGAAAGTGAAAACTGAGTTTGTGCCAAGTTTCAAGGCAATTGATTGATGTTTAGGCAAATTTTGGTACATTAAGCTCTTTTTTTGTGTTTAAGCCATTCACATGAAGGGGCCTATTTATTATGTGTCTGACATGATCCGATCAGCGGATCATGTCCGACAGACATCGCTGAATGCGGAGAGCAATAGGCTCTCCAAATTCAGCATTTGCACCAGCAGCTCTGGTGAACTGCTGGTGCAATGCTGCCGATAGCAGAGGGCTGTCAATCAACCATGATCGTATTCGATTGGGTTGAAATGCTGCGATGTCTGTCGCTTCCTCAGAGCAGGAGGACAGGTTATGGAGCAGGGGTCTTTAGACCGCTGCTTCATAAACTGGTGTTTCTGGCAAGCCTAAAGGCTCGACAGAAACACGGCCCTCAAGCTTCCTTCGGAAGCTTAATAAATGGACCCCGAATGTTTTAGGATTGTAAAAAACATATTTAAATGTGAATATACTTTTGTTATGTTTTATCAAATGTCCTTACATTTTCAGGAATATGTTTAAACAGATAGATTAATGTATTATAGGAAGTTTGAGGTAAATTGGGCTTAACATCTAAGTTCAATTTTGTACGTTTAAGCACATTAAGCTCCACCCAACAACAAGCTTTAATGTCACCTCATTTGCCTTGTGGGAATCAAATACCATGAAACTTCTAGGATAGGTTTGGAAAGTGACAAACTGAGTTTTGTGCCCAAGTTTCAAGGCAATTGATAGATGTTTAGGTGAATTTTGGTACATTAAGCTCTTTTTACTTTAAGCTCCTCACATTAAATGTTTTAGGATTGTAAAAACATATCTAATGTGAATAAACTTTTGGTATGTTTTTATCAAATGTCCTGAACTTTTTAGACTATGTTTAAATAGATAGATTAATGTATTGTGGTAAGTTTGGGGGAAATTGGTTAAATCTAAGTTCAATTTTGTACGTTAAGCCACATTAAGCTCCCCCAAAAAACAAGCTTAATGTCACTCATTTGCCTTGTGGAAAACCAAAATCCATGAAACTTCTAGCTAGGCTTGGATAGTGGAATCTTGGGTTGTGCAAAATTATGCAGCAATTGATTACATTTGGCCACTTTTTTACTCATTAAGCCACATTAAGATCCCAAAAAACAAGCTTAATGTCACTCATTTGCCCTTGTGGGAACTCAGAATCCATTAAACTTCTAGGATAGGTTTGGAAAGTGCAAAACTGAGTTTTTGCGCCAAGTTTCAAGGCAATTGATTGAAGTTTTGGTGAATTTTGGTACATTAAGTCCTTTTTACATTAAGCTGTCACATTAAGGGTGCCCCAATTTATCAAAAGGGCTTGCGGACCTGATCCGACACTGCGGATCAGGTCCGCCAAGACCTCGCTAAATGCGGAGAGCAATACGCTCTCCACATTTAACATTGCACCCAGCAGCTCACAAGAGCTGCTGGTGCAACGCCGCCCCCTGCTGACTCGCGGCCAATCGGCCGCCAGCAGGGAGCTGTCAATCAACCCGATCGTATTCGATCGGGTTGATTTCCGGTGATTCCTGTCCGCCTGCTCAGAGCAGGCGGACAGGGTTATGGAGCAGCGGTCTTTAGACCGCTGCTTCATAACTTGTGTTTCTGGCGAGTCTGAAGACTCGCCAGAAACACGGCCCTTCAAGCTCCGTACGGAGCTTGATAAATGGGCCTGTAAATGTTTTAGGATTGTAAAAAATTTGTTAAATGCAAATAACTTTTGGTATGCTTTATCAAATTACCTGAAATTTTCAGAATATGTTTGAATAGATAGATTAATGTATTGTGAGAAGTTTGGGGGAAATTGGTTAAGATCTAAGTTCAATTTTGTACGTTAAGCCACATTAAGCTCCCCAAAAAACAAGCTTAATGTCACTCATTTGCCTTGTGGGAAACCAAATACCATGAAACTTCTAGAATAGGTTTGGAAAGTGACAAACTGAGTTTGTGCCAAGTTTCAAGGCAATTGATTGATGTTTAGGTGAATTTTAGTACATTAAGCTCTTTTTACATTAAGCTCCTCATATTAAATGTTTTAGGATTGTAAAAAAATAGTTAAATGTGAATAACTTTTGGTATGTTTTATGAAATGTCCTGAGATTTTCAGAATATGTTTGAATAGATAGATTAATGTATTGTGGTAAGTTTTGGGGAAATTGGTTAACATCTAAGTTCAATTTTGTACGTTAAGCCACATTAAGCTCCCCAAAAAACAAGCTTAATGTCACTCATTTGCCTTGTGGAAAACCAAAATCCATGAAACTTCTAGGATAGGCTTGGATAGTGGAAATCTTGGGTTTTTCAAAATTATGCAGCAATTGATTAACATTTGGCCACTTTTTTACTCATTAAGCCACATTAAGCTCCCCAAAAAACAAGCTTAATGTCACTCATTTGCCTTGTGGGAAACCAAAATCCATGAAACTTCTAGGATAGGTTTGGAAAGTGAAAAACTGAGTTTTGCCAATTTTCAAGGCAATTGATTGAAGTTTTGGTGAATTTTGGCACATTAAGCTCTTTTTACATTAAGCTGCTCACATTAAATGTTTTAGGATTGTAAAAAAATAGTTAAATGCGAATAACTTTTGGTATGTTTTATCAAATTTCCTGAAATTTTCAGAATATGTTTGAATCGATAGATTAATGTATTGTGGTAAGTTTGTGGGAAATTGGTTAAGATCTAAGTTTAATTTTGTACGTTAAGCCACATTAAGCACCCCAAAAAACAAGCTTAATGTCACTCATTTGCCTTGTGGGAAACCAAATACCATGAAACTTCTAGGATAGGTTTGGAAAGGGACAAACTGAGTTTGTGCCAAGTTTCAAGGCAATTGATCGATGTTTAGGTGAATTTTGGTACATTAAGCTCTTTTTACATTAAGCTGCTCACATTAAATGTTTTAGGATTATAAAAAAATAGTTAAATGTGAATAACTTTTGGTATGTTTTATCAAATGTCCTGAAATTTTCAGGATATGTTTGAATCGATAGATTAATGTATTGTGGTAAGTTTGGGGGAAATTGGTTAACATCTAAGTTCAATTTTGTATGTTAAGCCACATTAAGCTCCCCAAAAAACAAGCTTAATGTCACTCATTTGCCTTGTGGAAAACCAAAATCCATGAAACTTCTAGGATAGGCTTGGATAGTGGAAATCTTGTGTTGTGCAAAATTATGCAGCAATTGATTAACATTTGGCCACTTTTTTACTCATTAAGCTACATTAAGCCATTTTCACATTAAATGTTTTAGGATGTCCCCTGGTATGGTGGTGCCTGTGACATACTAAACAGTCTATGGAGGCTGGCGAGAGACAATATACACCTCAACACTCAAGAGGAATCAAGCGGATACAGTAATAAGCGGAACGGCTAGTGATAACTGAGGGGACTTCTTTATTTGATGCACTTTTATTCTTTTTATCTGTATAGGTGCAATACGGACAACACGTGAATGTTCTGCAAATAAATGTTACTTTGAATCGGAGCTGCGCTTTCTCTTTCCCTGTTTAACAAATTATAAACTAAATACATAGTAGACATAATTCAGAGCAAAGATTAGCCAGAGAATAATATACAAACACATTATTAGAAATTATATTAGTTGTTCAAATATTATAGAAATAAAAATAATGTTTTACTTTCATTTGTAAATGTAGTAACTGGCAATGCCAACAAATATCTTCCTAGACCTTAATAAAAATGCGAGGTACTCCTATGTTATGGGACTGTAGCTGAACTACAATTCTAATGGGGAGGGGTCATTATAGTGAAAATAACTACATTCTCTCATTCGTCACTATCAACCCTGCAAATCTATGTGTTTAACCCCCACAATGGGATTAAACACATAAGTAAAGTACCACTCAAAATCTGCAGAAAACTGCAGGTCAAGAGCAGAAGCCGCCGCTGAGCCAATCAGCAGTGTTTATTGCACAGCTGGGCAGTAAACTAGCGCTGTTGATTGGATCAGCGACAGTTTCAGCTTGGAAGCAGCGTCTCATTGTTTGCATACAATAAAATCACAGTTGTTATCAGAGTACATCAACAGAGTATGTAGGTGTACAAATGAAATATTGTTTACAATATGTAGAATGATAATTAGAAAAAAAATCACACTGTCTTTTTTTTTTACTTAACAAATTCAACAATAAACAAACAATAAACGTAAGGCTGCTTGCCAAAAAATGTCTTATTAACCAGCCAGGAAATTGGTAAGTGCTAGCTAGAGATTAATCACTTTAATGAGGTTCAGTTATTTTGGTAATACAACTTTAAATGTATAGTTAACAAATTATCGGCTAGAATACGAGTTTTGCGGTAACAGGGGTGCGTTGCTAACTTGCAGTTTATTCTCACCGCTCACTTCCCTGCAGCGCTGGTATTACGGGATTTTACAAACCCAGCGTTAAAAGGCAAGAAGTGAGTGTAGAGCAAAATTGAGCTCCACACTTCACTCCAATACCAGCGAGAGGTTTAAATTTTAGATAAGGGCTTTGGCCCTGCAATAGAGCTAAATGCCCTTTTAAGGGCAATGCCCATTCAAATGTTGTTCACAGTTAGAGGACGTTAGTTCATGTGTGCGATATAGATAACATTGTGCATACGTCCGTGGAGTTACTTATGAGAGGGCACTGATTGGCTAAAATACATGTCTGTCAAAAGACTACAACAAGGCAGTCTGCAGAGGCTAAAAGGTAAAAAGCATATTAATATAACTGTGTTAGTTATGCAAAACTGGGAATGGGTAATCAAAGGATTATCTATCTTTTTAAACAATAGAAATACTGGAGTAGTCTGTCTCTTTAATGGAAATTCTGAAATGAAACACTGTGCCTAATTTTATATACATATTTTATCTTAACAAATTCCCATACCTATTTTTAATTTTGTAATAATCCATTATAAATGTAATTTATCAAATAGAAAAATCCTTACTATATCTACCATTCCATCTCCACTGACATCAATACTATCTTACCCCTCCCATTGATAGCAATCATAATTTAAAACCCGAACCCACAACACAATATACATTCACTGCTCCTGTTTTACATTGTTCTGGATAAAAGCAAAGTGCGCCCAAATGGAGAGTTGATGGAAAGCGGGATAGAATATTTTAACCAATGGCATACATATTTTCATTTAAACTATGTTATCACTTCTCACTCTGAGAAATTTAAAATTACTAGACCACTAACTCCTTTTGAAAAGATATGTTCTCAATTAATGTATAGTAAGGGATACCTCTCCCAGACATACAAGCTACTGTTACAATTCCACGCACGTGACCTCCCCTCTTACACAAAAAATGGAAGAAAAAAAACCGACCTTTTACTTAACGGAAAAGGAATGGTATACAATAATCTCTCAAATGAGTTACTCATCCTCATCTATGAAATTCAAAGAAACAAACATGAAACTACTCACTTGTTGGTATTACACTCCTCACAGTTTAGCAAGGATTTTCCCAAAGTCAAAGGCTTTGTGTGGATTGTGGACAAGTAGGAACAGCATCACACATCTGCGGCTCGATCCAATATGCGGCGGCGCCCGCAAAAGTTGCCGCAGCCGGATTTTACGCGATTTTGGTATTAAATATACGGCGTAGCATATAAGTTACGCACGTATATTTCACACTTTGGCCGTAATTTTTATCCCCATAGACTAACATAGAACTTACAGTGTAAGGACTTACGCACGCAGAATTCAGAAAATCTACTCCATTCTCATCTCGCCACATATTGCAGGCTCAGCAACCCTTGCACTGGCTAAAAAAGCAACGTAACTCCTGGAAGCCTTAACAAACACATACATTTAAGCAGCATCTCAAGATTAAAGGGACAGTATATGTGCTGCCTCAATGAGGCATAGAATATTACATAGCCTCTGTTATGTTCATGTTGTTATAGTTAAGAAATCATATATTTTTATGCCATTGTTTCTAGGCTTCCCTGTGTTTGTTCTGTACTGCCATCTACTGACACTTTTTGGTAATGCTCCTGTTTTCCAGTATCTTACCCCTGACCTTATTATGCATTTCCTTTTTGTGTATTGCTCCGCCCTTGTAGTTTTATGATGTTTTCCTGTGTCATGGCTGCAGCTAACAGCCTCATGTAACAAGCACTCATGTTAATACATTGCAAGCTACGATCAGTATCATCTTTTGACCGCAAAATACTTTAACCATTCATTCATCTGCTGTATTCATTATCTGCTGTAACCTGATATTCAGAATAAAGCAACTTTGTAGATGAACAAGGTATTGGTGAGTTCAGCTATCTGACAAGGATTGTCTGCAGTGATTGTATCTTCTTATACAGGCCAGGCATAGAGGTCTCAGCAAGGGATAGATCATTATTACAACTATCTGAGTCAGAATAGTCAAAAGATGTATATAATTCCTACAGCCTGCTATGTATATGTGTGTGTTTAATCTGAAATCAAGCTCAGGGTCATCCGCCATCTTGCGAAAGCACATGTCGCACAAGTTTACTGCACTTCATCTGAATGTTGAAAACTGTTTCTCTGCATTGAACTGTTACACCACCTGTCTAAGCTGCTGTTTGCCTTCTTAAAGAGACAGTACCATTTTTTGCAAAACTTTAAAAAATGTCTAGACAAGGCTCTGAGCACTCTTTTATAGCCGAACCTACGCAGATACATCATGCCTCTGAACCCACAGACGTACAGGGAGCAGATCCTGCAGATATTGCTGAACAGAGTGTAAGACCCAGACGTACAAACCGACACATAAACTCAGAGAAAACTATGAATTTACTAGAGATGAGTACTCCAGCAATCTGTCAGACCTATGGGACAGAATTTCACAATGCATGTCAGTTTTGTCACACTTTAATGATCAACCAGCCAAATTGAGAGACTCTATAGATCACCTATCTGCTGCATATGAACGCTACTAGCGGCTGTCTGCAAAATACACAGCCTTCTTACAGGACTTTAATATAGAGGACTCTTCAGTAGAACTGACTAGGACTGATGCACTGGACCAACATAGAGATCTCTTAGTGCAAATGGCTAAAGAAAAGGCAGAGTTCCGCATTGCTCAACTGCAGGAGACCAGATCTCATAGATCCACATCAACTAAGCTCACTGCACGTTCTTCTAGATCCTCTCGCTCCAGAAGTTCAACATTAAGCGACAAGCTAATAGAGGCCCGTGCTGATGCAGAATCAAAAAAAGTGCAAAGCTCCTTTATCAGAAGGGAAGCAGAAATGGCTGCCCAGCAAGCAGAAATGGCTGCCCAGCAAGCAAAGGTGGATTCCCAAATAAAGGTTTTGCAAATGGAAAAGAAAGAAGCAGCAGCCCTAGCAAGGCTGAAAGTCCTTGAACAAGCAATGGGAGAAAGTACTAATTCAGATTGCCATATCCCAGCAGATCTGGAAGACCCAGTTGAACGCACTAGTAAATACGTGCTAAAGCATAATATTTGCAACGATACAGAGTCATCTCCTGTGCCTACTACTAACACCATCGTTCTCAATCTCAACACAGAGACCTCTTAGCACCAAATTCCTGAGCCTTTTCAAATCCACAACACAAGTGCATCTAAGCAACAAACCGCATCACCTCCCGCTGACAATAAGGTGACTTCCAGTGACAAGCCGCAGCTCAAGCCACAGCTAGCAGAAGCCTTAGAGACTACACCACAGTTGAATGCTCTTGCAACATCATTTTATCCTGGTAAATGTCACCCCTCTTCACCAAAGAACTTTCACACCCAAGGGGTTCCTCAAGTTACTTTGGCACCAAAAAGTGAGAAATCAGACGTGACTGACTTTGCCAGATACATGATACGCCGTGAGCTCATTAACACAAGCCTCTCAAGGTTTGACGACTGTCCAGAGAGCTACAGGGCCTGGAGATCAACCTTCAAGGCTGCTACCGCTGATCTCGACCTTACAACCAAGGAGGAACTTGATTTGCTCATAAAGTGGCTGGGGCCGGAATCTGCAGATCGTGTTAAAAGACTGAGAACAGTACATGTTGACCACCCAGATGCAGGCCTTTTTGCTGCATGGGCAAGCCTATGGTAGCTCTGAAGCCATAGAAAGCGCTCTGTTCAAGAGACTGCAAAACTTCCCAAAAATAGGAAACAAAGACTATCGCAAGCTCCAAGAATTAAGTGACCTCCTCATGGAGCTAGAGTTGGCAAAGACAGACCCACGTCTACCTGGACTAAGCTTTCTGGACACTGCTCATGGTGTCAATCCTGTGGTGTCTAAACTGCCATATAACCTGCAAGAGAAATGGGCACAACAGGGCTCAAGATACAAAAGAGACTATAATGTATCTTTTCCTCCATTTTCATACTTTTGCAGGTACATCAGCGATCAAGCCTGGATGAGAAACGATCCCAGCTTCAGCTTCTGTGAACCCAACTTGCCTGCTTCATCATCCTTACCAACATCATCAAGGTATGATAACACGGCAGCTAAACGTAGAGACTTTAATAGAGCAATATCTGTTAAAAGGACAGACATCTCATCACCCGTATCCTCTCCTGCAAACCAGAGTGACTCAGACGAGAGAGATAAAGACCCTAATCGTCAGTGTCCTATTCACAGGAAGCCTCACCCCCTTAAGAAATGTCGTGGGCTTAGGGCAAAGACTTTACAAGAGCGCAGGGAGATTCTCCAGAAACTTGGAGTATGCTATAGGTGTTGTGCTTCTTATGGTCACTTTGCTAAAGACTGTAAAGATGTTATAAAGTGCACAGAATGCAGTAGCGACAGACACGTTACAGCTATGCATCTTACTCCACTTCCAGACAACCCACAGCAGCTAACTGACTCCACCCCTGTCTCAATTCATGGCGGGGAGCAACAAAGTCGTTCTCCAGTCACAGCGAGTGTTTCCTCTGCATGTACAGAAGTCTGTGGAGAAGGCTTAGACTAAATGCTGTGCCAAGGTATGTCTAGTCAAGATTTACCCACTGGATCAACCTGAGAAAGTTGCTAGAATGTATGCTATAATAGATGAACAGAGCAACAGATCCCTGGTTAAACCTAAATTCTTTGAGATCTTCGGCATAGAGGGTAATGCAACACCGTATACTCTCAGAACCTGTTCTGGTCGTGTAGAGGCCTTTGGCAGAAGGGCCAATGGATTTATGGGCTCTCATATCAAAGGAAATGAAGGCATACCCCTACCAACATTAGTCGAGTGTGACCAGATACCAGGCGAAAGGAAAGAGATTCCTACTTCAGAGGCTGCCTATCACCATCCTCACTTAAGGCACCTTGTTGATGAGATTCCGGCAATGGACATGAATGCTGAAATCTTGGTCCTGCTAGGAAGAGACATTCTCAGAGTACATAAAGTACGCGAGCAGTGCAATGGACCTGACAATGCCCCTTATGCACAAAGACTTGATCTAGGCTGGGTGATAGTGGGCGATGTAAGCTTGAATAGTATGCGTACGTCATCTGAGATCCACTCCTTCAAAACTTACATATTAGAAAATGTACGTACATCCCACTTCAAACAGTGCTCTCGCCATCATGAAGTAAGGGAGAAGCCTTCTGACATAATCCAAATACCTGATGTTACTCCTATCCTTTGTGATGACAATCCGGGTACCACAGTGTTTTGTACTACAAGTGATGACAACAAAATAGCCTTGTCAGTTGAAGACATGAAATCATCTAAGCCCAAACAATGGCATTATGTTCCATCTGAAATTAATCCTGCAGATCATGCCACCAGGCCAGTGTCTGCAAGTGTCTTTGCAAATTCTTCTTGGTTAACAGGCCCTGAATTCCTGCTTGATCATCCAGAAGAAACCACAGCTGATGTCTTCAGTCTTCTAGAACCTGACAACGATCCAGAGATTCGTCCTGAAGTAAAAACCCTTGTCACCAGAACTGAACAAAGACTTGTTTTGGGCTGTCAATGCTTTGAACGTTTCTCCAAGTGGACAAGGCTTGTACGTACCATTGCAAGGTTAGTCCACATTGCACACTGTTTTCACACAAAGCCCACAGATGCTCACTGTCAAGGTTGGCACGTGTGCCAAAGGTTTCTTTCTGCAAAGGATATTGCTGAAAGTGAACTGTTCATAATACGCAGTGTACAACAGGATGTCTTTGGCTCAGAAAGTAAATGTATCCGTGACAAGAGGGGCATTCCAAAAAACAGTCCTATAGCTAACCTGAATCCATTCATTGACGATGATGGCATGTTAAGGGTTGGAGGACGATTAAACAAGGCTAAGTTGGGAGGTCAAGAACAGAATCCTCTCATTATACCCGCTCGCAATCATATCACCACTTTGCTCATACGGTACTACCATGAAGGGGTTAAGAACCAAGGTAGACATTTCACAGAGGGTGCCATAAGAGCTGGCCTTTGGATTATAGGAGCAAAAAGACAGATCACAGCTACACTGCATAGCTGTGTTCAGTGCCGTAAACTAAGAGGTAAACATCAGCAACAACAAATGTCAGATTTGCCAGCTGACAGGTTAAGTACTGACCCACCTTTCACTCATGTTGGTTTGGATGTCTTCGTACCATGGATGGTAACAGCTCGCAGAACTCGAGGTGGCCAAGCAAATAGCAAACGATGGGCAGTGCTGTTCACTTGCATGAGTGTGCGTGCAGTACACATTGAAGTAATAGAATATATGGATGCCTCAAGTTTCATAAATGCTCTAAGGCGATTCCTTGCCATCAGAGGACCAGTCAAAACATTAAGATCTGACTGTGGAACTAATTTCGTTGGAGCCTGTCGAGAGCTACATCTTAACTCTAGGCCAATTCAAGACCTTTTAGCTGAAAAGGGCTGTACATGGATTTTCAATCCTCCTCATTCTTCCCATATGGGTGGCTCCTGGGAGAAATGATAGGCATCACACGTAAAATACTGGACTCCATGCTTATGGACTTGAAATCCACAAGACTCACCCATGAGATTCTAACCACCTTCCTGGCAGAAGCATCTGCCATAATTAATTCAAGACCACTTGTTCCAATTTCTGTAGATCCAGAGGCCTCAACTCTCCTTTCTCTAGCTAGTCTTCTTACCCAGAAGCTTGGGTCTGTTCCTGTTCCACCTGGAGATTTTAAAACAGGAAATCCGTGCTACAATCAGTGGAAGCGAGTACAACACCTTGCCAACTGCTTCTGGAATCATTGGAAGATGGAGTATCTCTCTACTCTGCAAGGACGCAGGAAATGGCAACGTCTGAACCCTAACATCAAGGTTGGAGATCTTGTTCTCCTCAAGGACCAGCAAGCTGAAAGAATCGAATGGCCCATGGGACTGATTGTAAAGAGCATTCCTAGTGATGATGGAAAGGTCTTCAAGACATCTCTGCAAATTACACTGTTATGCATAACTTCCATTATGATTTAAATAGTGACATTTATTATGCCAGGCGGGGAGTGTGCTGCCTCAATGAGGAATAGAATATTACATAGCCTCTGTTATGTTCATGTTGTTGTAGTTAAGAAATCATATATTTTTATGCCATTGTTTCTAGGCTTCCCTGTGTTTGTTCTGTACTGCCATCTACTGACACTTTTTGGTAATGCTCCTGTTTTCCAGTATCTTACCCCTGACCTTATTATGCATTTCCTTTTTGTGTATTGCTCCGCCCTTGTAGTTTTATGATGTTTTCCTGTGTCATGGCTGCAGCTAACAGCCTCATGTAACAAGCACTCATGTTAATACATTGCAAGCTACGATCAGTATCATCTTTTGACTGCAAAATACTTTAACCATTCATTCATCTGCTGTATTCATTATCTGCTGTAACCTGATATTCAGAATAAAGCAACTTTGTGAATGAACAAGGTATTGGTGAGTTCAGCTATCTGACAAGGATTGTCTGCAGTGATTGTATCTTCTTATACAGGCCAGGCATAGAGGTCTCAGCAAGGGATAGATCATTATTACAACTATCTGAGTCAGATATAGTATACTATGATATTGGTTTTTTAAGGTTTATTTGTGTATTTGAAATAGCTGATACTTGGAGGAGAGAACAATAGGAAATCATAATTGTATTACCTTCATCTCTTTAGAACCCACTGGAGTGTAATTTATTCTGTTAATACAGCTTGACATTGATGCCAAAATATATAAAGGGACAGTCAAGTCCAAAGAAAACCTTCTTGTTTCAAATAGGGCATGTCATTTCAAACTACTTTCAGATTTAATCCTAACACTTGCATTGTGCTCTTGGTATTCTTAGTTGAAAGCTAAACCTAGGATGGCTCATATGATAATGTCTAAGACCTTCTTGAAGGCCGCCTCTTTGCAATTGTGTGAAACCAATCACAGACAACACAACCTCTCACCTGCAGCCTTAAAACACCTGATAATGCACACCCTATCAGTAACATCACTACTATATATACCCATGTGTCAATTTATATTGGATGTGAGATACATTGATTTACTTAGAAGTGAATATTACTATATGTACCCTTCATAAACAACTATTGTGGATGTGAGTTATAGTACAAGAATATGTCATAAACATGATAATATTACCTGTTCTTACTGCCATTTCCACACAGGTCATATTATATGTTTAAACAATATTAGTGTACTAAAACACACTTCACATGGGTGTGGATGACAATTATATGGTAAATAACAGAGGACAAGATTTATGGTGAACTATAAGAATATTTATTTCTTTTCTCTTGCAAGGTGTATCCAGTCCACGGATTCATCCTTTACTTGTGGGATATTCTCATTCCCTACAGGAAGTAGCAAAGAGAGCACACAGCAAAGCTGTCCATATAGCTCCCCCTCTAGCTCCACCCCCCAGACATTCTCTTTGCTGGCTCTAAGCACTAGGGTCTCTCTCGGGAGTGTAAAGTGAATGTGGTGTTAGAATTGTAGTTTTATTATCTTCAATCAAAAGTTTGTTATTTTAAATGGTACCGGTTTGTACTATTTACTCTCTAGCAGAAAGTGATGAAGATTTCTGCTGAGAGGAAAATTATTTTAGCATGTTGTAACTAAAATCCACTGCTGTTCCCACACAGGACTGAGGAGTACCAGAAAACTTCAGTTGGGGGGAACAGTTTGCAGGGGAACTGCAATAAGGTATGTTCAGTCATTTATTTCTAGACAAGACTGAGGTAATGCTAGAAGAGTCTGACAATATCCCCATGAGGGGAGGGTAAGCTATGTTCACAGACTTACGGCTAGATTTGGAGTTTTGTCGGTAACGACCCGAAAAGCTAACGCCGGCTTTTTTCTGGCCGCACCATAAAAATAACTCTGGTATTGAGAGTCCACATAAAGGCTGCGTTAGGCTCCAAAAAAGGAGCGTAGAGCATATTTAACTCAGCTTCAACTCTCGATACCAGAGTTGCTTACGCAAGCGGCCAGCCTCAAAAACGTGCTCGTGCACGATTCCCCCATAGGAAACAATGGGGCTGTTTGAGCTGAAAAAAAACCTAACACCTGCAAAAAAGCCGCGTTCAGCTCCTAACGCAGCCCCATTGTTTGCTATGCGGAAACACTTCCTACGTCTGCACCTAACACTCTTACATGTACCCCGAGTCTAAACACCCCTAACCTTACACTTATTAACCCCTAATCTGCCGCCCCCGCTATCGCTGACCCCTGCATATTATTATTAACCCCTAATCTGCCGCTCCGTAAACCGCCGCTACTTACATTATCCCTAATCTGCTGCCCTAACATCGCCGACCCCTATATTATATTTATTAACCCCTAATCTGCCCCCCACAACGTCGCCTCCACCTGCCTACACTTATTAACCCCTAATCTGCCGAGCGGACCTGAGCGCTACTATAATAAAGTTATTAACCCCTAATCCGCCTCACTAACCCTATAATAAATAGTATTAACCCCTAATCTGCCCTCCCTAACATCGCCGACACCTAACTTCAATTATTAACCCCTAATCTGCCGACTGGAGCTCACCGCTATTCTAATAAATGTATTAACCCCTAAAGCTAAGTCTAACCCTAACACTAACACCCCCCTAACTTAAATATAATTTACATCTAACGAAATTAATTATCTCTTATTAAATAAATTATTCCTATTTAAAGCTAAATACTTACCTGTAAAATAAATCCTAATATAGCTACAATATAAATTATAATTACATTGTAGCTATTTTAGGATTAATATTTATTTTACAGGCAACTTTGTAATTATTTTAACCATGTACAATAGCTATTAAATAGTTAAGAACTATTTAATAGTTACCTAGTTAAAATAATTACAAAATTACCTGTAAAATAAATCTTAACCTAAGTTAGAATTAAACCTAACACTATACTATCATTAAATTAATTAAATAAAATACCTACAATTACCTACAATTAAACCTAACACTACACTATCAATAAATAAATTAAATACAATTCCTACAAATAACTACAATGAAATAAACTAACTAAAGTACAAAAAATAAAAAAGAACTAAGTTACAAAAAATAAAAAAATATTTACAAACATAAGAAAAATATTACAACAATTTTAAACTAATTACACCTACTCTAAGCCCCCTAATAAAATAACAAAGACCCCCAAAATAAAAAATGCCCTACCCTATTCTAAATTACTAAAGTTCAAAGCTCTTTTACCTTACCAGCCCTGAACAGGGCCCTTTGCGGGGCATGCCCCAAAAAGTTCAGCTCTTTTGCCTGTAAAAAAAAACATACAATACCTCCCCCCCAACATTACAACCCACCACCCACATACCCCTAATATAACCCAAACCCCCCTTAAATAAACCTAACACTAAGCCCCTGAAGATCATCCTACCTTGTCTTCACCTCACCAGGTATCACCGATCCGTCCTGGCTCCAAAATCTTCATCCAACCCAAGCGGGGGCTGGCAATCCATCATCCGGTGGCTGAAGAGGTCCAGAAGAGGCTCCAAAGTCTTCATCCTATCCGGGAAGAAGAGGCGATCCGGACCGGCAACCATCTTGATCCAAGTGGCATCTTCTATCTTCATCCGATGACGACCGGCTCCATCCTGAAGACCTCCACCGCGGACCCATCTTCTTCCGGCGACATCCAACTGAAGAATGACGGTTCCTTTTAGGGACGTCATCCAAGATGGCGTCCCTCGTATTCCGATTGGCTGATAGGATTCTATCAGCCAATCGGAATTAAGGTAGGAATATTCTGATTGGCTGATGGAATCAGCCAATCAGAATCAAGTTCAATCCGATTGGCTGATCCAATCAGCCAATCAGATTGAGCTCGCATTCTATTGGCTGTTCCGATCAGCCAATAGAATGCAAGCTCAATCTGATTGGCTGATTGGATCAGCCAATCGGATTGAACTTGATTCTGATTGGCTGATTCCATCAGCCAATCAGAATATTCCTACCTTAATTCCGATTGGCTGATAGAATCCTATCAGCCAATCGGAATTCGAGGGACGCCATCTTGGATGACGTCCCTTAAAGGAACCGTCATTCTTCAGTTGGACGTCGCCGGAAGAAGATGGGTCCGTGGTGGAGGTCTTCAGGATGGAGCCGGTCGTCATCGGATGAAGATAGAAGATGCCGCTTGGATCAAGATGGTTGCCGGTCCGGATCGCCTCTTCTTCCCGGATAGGATGAAGACTTTGGAGCCTCTTCTGGACCTCTTCAGCCACCGGATGATGGATCGCCAGCCCCCGCTTGGGTTGGATGAAGATTTTGGAGCCAGGACGGATCGGTGATACCTGGTGAGGTGAAGACAAGGTAGGATGATCTTCAGGGGCTTAGTGTTAGGTTTATTTAAGGGGGGTTTGGGTTAGATTAGGGGTATGTGGGTGGTGGGTTATAATGTTGGGGGGGGTATTGTATGTTTTTTTTTTACAGGCAAAAGAGCTAAACTTCTTGGGGCATGCCCCGCAAAGGGCCCTGTTCAGGGCTGGTAAGGTAAAAGAGCTTTGAACTTTAGTAATTTAGAATAGGGTAGGGCATTTTTTATTTTGGGGGTCTTTGTTATTTTATTAGGGGGCTTAGAGTAGGTGTAATTAGTTTAAAATTGTTGTAATATTTTTCTTATGTTTGTAAATATTTTTTTATTTTTTGTAACTTAGTTCTTTTTTATTTTTTGTACTTTAGTTAGTTTATTTCATTGTAGTTATTTGTAGATATTGTATTTAATTAATGTATTGATAGTGTAGTGTAAGGTTTAATTGTAGGTAATTATAGGTATTTTATTTAATTAATTTAATGATAGTATAGTGTTAGGTTTAATTGTAACTTAGGTTAGGATTTATTTTGCAGGTAATTTTGTAATTATTTTAACTAGGTAGCTATTAAATAGTTCTTAACTATTTAATAGCTATTGTACCTGGTTAAAATAAATACAAAGTTACCTGTAAAATAAATATTAATCCTAAAATAGCTATAATATAATTATAATTTATATTGTAGCTATATTAGGATTTATTTTACAGGTAAGTATTTAGCTTTAAATAGGAATAATTTATTTAATAAGAGTTAATTTATTTCGTTAGATTAAAATTATATTTAACTTAGGGGGATGTTAGTGTTAGGGTTAGACTTAGCTTTAGGGGTTAATACATTTATTAGAATAGCAGTGAGCTCCGGACGGCAGATTAGGGGTTAATAATTGAAGTTAGGTGTCGGCGATGTTAGGGAGGGCAGATTAGGGGTTAATACTATTTATTATAGGGTTAGTGAGGCGGATTAGGGGTTAATAACTTTATTATAGTAGCGGTGCGGTCCGCTCGGCAGATTAGGGGTTAATAAGTGTAGGCAGGTGGAGGCGACGTTGAGGGGGGCAGATTAGGGGTTAATAAATATAATATAGGGGTCGGCAGTGTTAGGGGCAGCAGATTAGGGGTACATAGCTATAATGTAGGTGGCGGCGCTTTGCGGTCGGCAGATTAGGGGTTAATTATTGTAGGTAGCTGGCGGCGACGTTGTGGGGGGCAGATTAGGGGTTAATAAATATAATACAGGGGTCGGCGGTGTTAGGGGCAGCAGATTAGGGGTACATAAGTATAACGTAGGTGGCGGTCGGCAGATTAGGGGTTAAAAAAATTTAATCGAGTGGCGGCGATGTGGGGGGGGCCTCGGTTTAGGGGTACATAGGTAGTTTATGGGTGTTAGTGTACTTTAGAGTACAGTAGTTAAGAGCTTTATGAACCGGCGTTAGCCCAAAAAGCTCTTAACTACTGACTTTTTTCTGCGGCTGGAGTTTTGTCGTTAGATTTCTAACGCTCACTTCAGACACGACTCTAAATACCGGAGTTAGAAAGATCCCATTGAAAAGATAGGATACGCAATTGACGTAAGGGGATCTGCGGTATGGAAAAGTCGCGGCTGAAAAGTGAGTGTTAGACCCTTTTTTGAGTGACTCCAAATACCGGAGTTAGCCTAAAACCAGCGTTAGGAGCCTCTAACGCTGGTTTTCACGGCTAACGCCAAACTCCAAATCTAGCCGTTAGTAAGGAATTGAATGCTTACATAATAGGGCTAATATACTGGTTGACACTTATTCAGGGCAATCGATTGTTTGGCTAAGGAAAAATCGTTTTGCAAGACACTTTGAAAGCCCTTTTGGGTTCTTTCTGGGGTTATTACCACATGACTGTTTTTTAGTCACTTAGGAGTGATTTACTAGGCCTCACAGCTCCGGAGTAGAGTGGGAGGGGCCTAATTTTGCGCCTCAGATGCGCACTTAGACATGCAGATAAGTTCATGCTGTTTCACATGGAGGGTCCTGCTGATGTTTGAGGGCCTAAAAGAAGCTATATTCCCCCAAATCTGATCCCTAAGGGCAGGTAGGGCCACTGCAAGGCTGTGGCAAGGTGCTGTAGTGATTTAACTGTGTGTTGGCTTTAGGCTGCTCCGGTTTGGGCATTAAGGGGTTAATCGTTTTGAAACTTGTGATGCAATCTTATTAAGGCTTTACGTACATACTGTGAAAATTTCAGAAAGATCGATGCATTTTTCACTGTTTTGTAAAATTGTGTGCTCTTTTTATCTCTTAAAGGCACAGTAACGTTTTTTTCAAATTGTGTTTTTTATTTGATTAACGGGATTTCCAAGCCTGTTTGTGTACTCTACTAGTCTGTTAAACATGTCTGACACTAAGGAAAATCCTTGTTCAATGTGTTTGGAAGCCATGGTGGAACCCCCTCTCAGAATGTGTCCCACTTGTACTGATATGTCTATACACTTTAAAGATCATATTGTTGCACTTCAGAATGTGGCCCAAGATGATTCTCAGACTGAAGGTAACGAGGGTAGCCCATCTGCCTCTCCACAAGTGTCACAACCAGTTACGCCCGCGCAAGCGACGCCTAGTACCTCTAGTGCGTCTAACCCTTTTACATTACAAGACTTAGCGGCAGTCATGGATAATTCTCTTACAGCCTTCTTATCTAAACTAGCTGTGTTACCTGCAAAGCGTGATAGCTCCGTTTTAAGAACAGATTATGAGCATTCTGATGCTTTGGTAGCCGTATCCGATATACCCTCACAACGCTCTGAAGTGGGAGCGAGGGATTTGATGTCTGAGGGAGAAGTCTCTGATTCAGGAAGAGTTCCTCCTCAGACAGATTCAGATACATTGGCTTTTAAATTTAAACTAGAACACCTCCGTGTTTTACTTAGGGAGGTATTAGCTACTCTGGATGACTGTGACCCTTTGGTGATCCCAGAGAAATTGTGTAAAATGGACAAGTACCTAGAGGTCCCTGTTTACACGGATGCGTTTCCGGTCCCTAAAAGGATTGCGGATATCGTTACTAGGGAGTGGGATAGGCCAGGTGTCCCTTTTGTCCCCCCTCTTGTTTTTAAGAAAATGTTCCCCATATGTGTCCCCATGCGGGACTCGTGGCAGACGGTCCCTAAGGTGGAGGGGGCTGTTTCTACACTAGCTAAACACACAACCATATCAATTGAAGACAGTTGTGCTTTTAAAGACCCTATGGATAAAAAATTAGAGGGTTTACTTAAGAAAATTTTTGTTCAACCAGGTTTTCTTCTCCAACCTATTGCCTGCATTATTCCTGTAACTACTGCACCTGCTTTCTGGTTTGAGGCGCTGGAAGACTCGCTCCAGACGGAGACCTCATTTGAGGAAATTATGGATAGAATTAAGGCTCTAAAGCTAGCTAATTCTTTTATCACTGACGCCGCTTTCCAAATATCTACGTTAGCGGCGAAAAATTCAGGTTTCGCCATTTTGGCGCGCAGGGAGCTATGGCTAAAGTCCTGGTCGGCCGATGTGTCGTCTAAATCCAAGCTTTTGAACATTACTTTCAAAGGGAAGACCCTATTCGGGCCTGAATTGAAAGAGATTATTTCAGATATCACCGGGGGAAAAGGCCATGCTCTCCCTCAGGACAAAGGCTTTAAAACAAAGAACAAAGCTAATTTTCGTTCCTTTCGCAATTTCAGGAACGGCCCCGCTTCATCCTCTCCGGCTGCAAAGCAAGAGGGTAACGCTTCACAGCCCAAGGCAAACTGGAAACCTTACCAGGGCTGGAATAAGGGTAAACAGGCCAAAAAGCCTGCAGCTGCCACCAAGACAGCATGAAGTGGTAGCCCCCGATCCGGGACTGGATCTAGTAGGGGGCAGACTCTCTCTCTTCGCTCAGGCCTGGGCAAGAGATGTACATGATCCTTGGGCATTAGAGATTGTAGCCCAGGGATATCTTCTAGAATTCAAGGACTCTCCTCCAAGGGGAAGGTTCCACATTTCTCGTCTGTCTACGGATCAGACAAAGAAAGAGGCACTTTTACGCTGTGTAGATCTACATCCAATGAAAGTGATCCACCCAGTTCCAATTGCAGAAAAGGACTGGGGTTTTACTCAAGCCTGTTTGTGGTTCCCAAAAAAGAAGGAACTTTCAGACCAATCCTGGATCTCAAAATTCTAAACAAATTCCTCAGATTCCCATCATTCAAGATGGAGACCATTCGGACAATCTTACTAATGATCCAGCAGGGTCAATATATGACTACCGTGGATCTAAAGGATGCATATCTGCACATTTGTATCCACAAAGATCATCACCAGTTTCTCAGGTTTGCCTTTCTGGACAAGCATTTTCAGTTTGTGGCTCTTCCTTTCGGGTTGGCCACTGCTCCCAGAATTTTCACAAAGGTGCTAGGGTCCCTCCTGGTGGTTCTAAGACCGCGGGGCATAGCAGTGGCGCCTTACCTAGACGACATCTTAATTCAGGCGTCAACTTTTCAAAGAACCAAGTCTCACACGGAGATTGTATTGGCCTTTCTGAGGTCTCACGGGTGGAAGGTGAACATCAAAAAAGAGTTCTCCCTCCCCCCTCACAAGAGTTCCATTCCTAGGAACCCTGATAGACTCGGTAGAAATGAAAATATTTCTGACGGAGGTCAGAAAGCTAAAACTCTTAACTACTTGCCAAGCTCTTTATTCCATTCCTCGGCCATCTGTGGCTCAGTGCATTGAGACAATCGGACTAATGGTTGCGGCAATGGACATAGTCCCTTTTGCTCGGATACACCTCAGACCACTGCAACTATGCATGCTCAACCTCAGACCACTGCAACTATGCATGCTCAAACAGTGGAATGGGGATTATGCAGATTTGTCTCCTCAAATTCAGTTGGACCAGGAGAACAGAGATTCTCTTCTCTGGTGGTTGTCTCAGGATCACCTGTCTCAAGGAATATGTTTCCGCAGGCCAGAGTGGATCATTGTAATGACCGACGCCAGTCTATTAGGCTGGGGTGCGGTCTGGGACTCCCTGAAAGCTCAGGGCTTATGGTCTCGAGAAGAAACTCTTCTCCCGATAAACATTCTGGAACTGAGGGCGATATTCAACGCTCTTCAGGCATGGCCTCAACTAGCGGCGGCCAAATTCATCAGATTTCAGTCGGACAACATCACGACTGTAGCTTACGTCAATCATCAGGGGGGAACAAGGGTTCCCTAGCAATGACGGAAGTAACCAAAATAATCAGGTGGGCAGAGGATCACTCCTGCCATCTCTCAGCAATTCACATCCCAGGAGTAGACAACTGGGAGGCGGATTTTCTAAGTCGTCAGACTTTTCACCCGGGGGAGTGGGAACTCCACCCGGAGGTATTTGCCCAGCTGACTCAGCTATGAGTTGGATCTGATGGCATCCCATCAGAACACCAAACTTCCTATCTACGGGTCCAGGTCCCGGGATCCCAAGGCGGTATTGATAGATGCTCTAGCCTTAGTCCTTCAATCTGGCTTATGTTTTTCCACTGTTTCCTCTCCTCCCGCGTCTGGTTACCAGAATCAAGCAGGAGAAGGCTTCGGTGATTCTGATAGCGCCTGCGTGGCCATGCAGGACTTGGTATGCAGACCTAGTGGACATGTCATCTGTCCCACCATGGACACTGCCAATGAGGCAGGATCTTCTAATACAGGGTTCGTTCAAGCATCCAAATTTAGTTTAGGATTCTCAGGATATTGTCCTTTCTCCAAGAAGGATTGGAGAAAGTATTGTCAGTTAGTTCCTTAAAAAGGACAAATATCTGCTTTGTCTATCCTGTTACACAAGCGTCTGTCAGAGGTACCAGACGTTCAAGCGTTTGCTCAGGCTTTAGTCAGAATCAAGCCTGTCTATAAACCTGTGGCTCCGCCATGGAGTTTGAATCTAGTTCTTTCAGTTCTTCAAGGGGTTCCGTTTGAACCTTTACATTCCATAGACATTAAGTTGTTATCTTGGAAAGTTTTGTTTTTGATAGTTATCTCTTCTGCTCGAAGAGTTTCAGAATTATCTGCCTTACAGTGTGATTCACCTTACCTAATGTTCCACGCAGATAAGGTAGTTTTGCGTATCAAGCCTGGTTTTCTTCCTAAAGTTGTTTCTAACGAGAATATTAACCAGGAAATAGTTGTTCCTTCTCCATGTCTTCAAAGAAGGAACGTCTATTACACAATCTTGATGTAGTTCGTGCTTTAAAGTTCTATTTACAAGCAACTAAGGATTTCAGACAAACATCTTCCTTGTTTGTTATCTATTCTGGTTAGAGGAGAGGTCAGAAAGCGACTGCTACCTCTCTTTCCTTTTGGCTGAAAAGCATCATCCGTTTGGCCTATGAGACTGCTGGCCAGCAGCCTCCTGAAAGAATTACTGCTCATTCTACCAGAGCAGTGGCTTCCACATGGGCTTTCAAAAATGAGGCTTCTGTTGAACAGATTTGTAAGGCAGCGACTTGGTCTTCACTGCATACTTTTGCCAAATTTTACAAATTCAATACTTTTGCTTCTTCGGAGGCTATTTTGGGGAGAAAGGTTTTACAAGCAGTGGTGCCTTCCGTTTAAGGTACCTGTCTTGTTCCCTCCCTTCATCCGTGTCCTAAAGCTTTGGTATTGGTATCCCACAAGTAAAGGATGAATCCGTGGACTGGATACACCTTGCAAGAGAAAACAGAATTTATGCTTACCTGATAAATTACTTTCTCTTGCGGTGTATCCAGTCCACGGCCCGCCCTGGCATTTAAGTCAGGTAAAAATTTTTTTGTTTAAACTACCGTCACCACTGCACCCTATGGTTTCTCCTTTTTCTTCCTAACCTTTGGTCGAATGACTGGGGGGTGGAGCTAGAGGGGGAGCTATATGGACAGCTTTGCTGTGTGCTCTCTTTGCTACTTCCTGTAGGGAATGAGAATATCCCACAAGTAAAGGATGAATCCATGGACTGGATACACCGCAAGAGAAAATAATTTATCAGGTAAGCATAAATTCTGTTTTTTGGCTTCTTGGATGAGGGAGCTGAGGTGACTGTAGTGGATTTCCTTGTTCTCCTGGTTTGAGAAGATTCTGATGTTTCTGCTGGTGTGCTGGCCACAGATGATAGACTGGAGGCAGTGTCCTGCTGGTGTGTAAAGTGCTCAACCAACACACCCAAGAGTTGATTTTGTTCTCTCCATCTATTGTCCATTTGCATCTGCATATCAGACAGAATTCACATTATCTGTGACTGGTTATGAACACTTGCACTTAACGATGTTGCCATGTCCCTCTGTAGCTCTATGCTACGTTGTTGTATCCTTTCTTGGCTCCTGATTAACCTTTCATGGTTTCTGAAGAACCTCTCTTGGCCTGTTTGTATGCTCTCTGCGTTTGTTATGAGCCTCCTCTGGAGTGCAATGTATTCCTCACCCAGGGGAGAATACAATGCATCCACAGGTTTTTGAGCAGCAGGGCTTCTAGGTGCTTATAGGGCAGGGTCACCTGCATCTGCTGTTGCTGGAGGTGCAGGGTCAGCTTCAACTGCTGGTTCATGTGAGGCAGGGTCAGCTTCAACTGCTGGTTCATGTGGGGCAGGGTCACCTGCATCTGATGGTGCTTGAGGTGCAGTTGTAGATTCTGCTATATTTCCATCTGCCGATGGTGGAGCTCGTCCAATTGCTGATGATGGTGGAGCTCTCATGGTTGGTTGATAGTCCCACTGATGACCAGTGTGTGATGACTCAGCCTGTCCAATTGGCACTTCCTGTGACATTGTTTGTGGGTAAAAATCCCTGACTGCCATGAGATTGTGTTTTGGGGGGGGGGGGGAAATACATGGACCCTTTGTGGCTGTCTCGGCTCCCCCTCAAAGCCAAAGGGAGGATATTCATCTGGCAAGGAATCTTGCCAGGGGTTTTATGGCAATGGTGGTGGCATCACTCCCGGGTCCTCAACTGAAGCCATCCAACCATGCTCATGCCTGGGAGCATACTGTTCTTGCAGTTTCCTGAAGACTGGTGGTGGCATGGATGTTTGTATCCTTGTGACAGGAGGTTCTGTGAAGGAGTCAAAGGATGAGAGGGATTAGTACAGTCATATATATGTCCACGTGGGCATACAATATACATTGATACATGCTAGGGCCTATACAGATTCCCATGTCAAACTCTATAACATGTGTCCTGTGTTATTCTGAGACATGTTAGTATTGCACTATTCCACCTCATATCATGAATTGCATTGTGTTAAGTAGCAGTAATGTCAAATATAATTGTAGTTGTTTTTGTTAGTAGGCCAAATACCATGCTCCTCATTGTGTACATGAATGTGTGATATTAAAGGATGTTATATCTCAGATACGTATAATACTGGTGTGTGGGATGTTACTCACCAGCATGATGTGCTGTGGTTGCAGCCCCTGAATAACGAGCCCCTGGAAGTCCACGGACTGCTGTGATACTCAGGGTCTTGCGTATCATCTCCTGCCAGGTGTTATACTCAATATCCAGGGATGGACCACCACCTGTTCCCCTCTGGTGCATAGCTTCCTGCCCCATATTTTGTTTCACCCGCCTCTTGCAGTCACTCCACCGCTTTTTCAGGCCCTCAACAGTCCTCCTCTGCGGGGCCACACTGTTGACGGCATCCTCTACCGCCAACCATGCAGTTTTTCACTTTCTGGCAATGCCTTTGCCCTTCTCCTGCCCGAAGAGGGCACTGTAATTGTCCATGATGGCCTGGACAAAGGCAACATTTTCATCAAATGAGAAGTTGGGACATCTCAGCCTCTCATCCTCCATGGACACTTGGCTTCCTCCCTGTGATGTCCCTGGTGTGGGTTCCTCCCTATCCTCTCTCTCCTCCCCCCTTCTGTCCCCATGTGCACCCTCTATCCCTCTCCTAGATGTGCCTGCTCTCTGGGGCTCTTGGGCATCTCCCCTCCCATCATCCCTTCTAGCTCTCCCTCTCCCCACTCCACTTACTCCCTGACGCGGGGCCCATTGCTCCTCCTGTCTTCTCCAATACTCCTCTCCCTGCCTCTCCTCTCCCCTCCTCCCTACCTCTCCCTGCCATCCTCACACTAAATCACACTACACATACTCACACTCACTCCCAGTTCAATCACACACAATCACAACCAAACACTCAGCCTATCAAACTGTAAAAATCAAATAAATGTGTGAGGTGTTAGAAAAGAAAGTGTGGTGTATTTTGTATATGTATGTATGCAAAATGTGTGTGCAATATGTAAAAATATGTGTAAGTGTACAAGCTTAATCAAACAACAATGTGACCTAGCTAACTCCTCTGTTTGCGCCTCTCTCTCTACTCTGACTAATTCTCCACTCCAGTGTAGTGTGTTGTAGCTCAACGAACAATCCAAACACACTGAAGAAAATGGCGGCTGTGCATGGGTTTATATATGAATTTTGAATAGCGTAATTGTGTGTCTCATTTTTATTTGAAATCTGTCCATTTTTACGAGTGTTAGCCTAATTTGCCTAGAACTACTCTTTATTTACACTTTCCGTGGACAAAATACGGGCGTAAGTTACTTGCGACGACTAAAATGTGTATTTGCGCACATTTCAGAAGATCGCCAGTTTGTCCTACTTACGCCAGTTTAGCATCTAACAGCACAGTCTATGTAAATACCCCGGTGTGTGAGGTGAAATTACGGGCGGCGCGGGTTCCCACGCTTGTGCCGAAACCTGCGCCGTATATGTGATCGCGCTCTTGGTGGGATTGTCCCAAGATTAATGACCATTGGAACATAATAATTAGAGAAATTACTAGGGTACTTCAACTTGATATTCCTAGAGATCCTTTGATCTGCCTATTTAATAAACCTCTTATATTAAAATGTAAACTTCAAATAAAACTTCTTAGCATAATGATAAACTGTTCCAAACAATTGATCCCTAGAAACTGGAAGAAGAAAGAGTTGCCATCTAAGAAAGAATGAATGTATTAACTTTGTCATTTTAGCTTTATCACTAGAAAAAAAATATTATTTTTTAACATTCAAACTAGATGACTATTATGCCATTAATTTTATTTGGGAAGAATATATCTATAAAAATGATCACTAAGATTATTTATTTTTGTATGCTGTTTCCAAAATACTGTAACTCTTGTATCATTACTTCCTATCATATTATATTGTTATGTATTGATTACTTCATGACATGACTACTTTTGTTGTTTCACGAAAATATTTAATACATTTAAAAAAAAAAACAATTGGGTTGTGGAATGTGTCAGGGTGATGCTTACACAGACAGATTTGTAAGTCTTTTTCAGTTTGTTTTGTTTTCTTTTCGTTTCACTTCAGTCTCAGGGCCTAATGCTATAAACTTACCTCTCCGCTCAGATGAGATAATATATAATGATCCTCAGCACTGCAAGATCCCTCACAAGTAGGCTGACCATACGTCCCGCTTTGAAAGGGACAATACCTTTATTTTGTTTCTTCCCCCGTCCCGTTGTTTCTTTAATAATATTAATTTTGTCCCGTTTTGAGAGTTATCAGACCGTGCGGCCAGCGCAAGTGTCATTTTTTAGCACATACACCACTTGCTAAACATTTTTAAGCTCCCCGCCGGCGGGGAGGGCAGTTTTTTTTTAACTGCAGGGTTAGGGTTTGGTGGCCATGCCCACATAATCCACAGCACCGTGTCTATGCCAATCGCGCTCAAAATTAGGGGTGTGATCATTGAAAGCAAGTGACAGCAGGTCAGTACTCAGTTGTGAGCTGTCAGACTGAGCTGAGGAGACTGGTCATGAAAGGGAAGTTAGAACTACTAGCTAGTGCCTAAGGACAGGAGTCGGACTAGATCTGTCATCATCTGATGATCATCTTCCTCTGCCATTATCCGAATTAGCGGCTGACCATCACCGCGAGATAATTCTTGCCATCTTCTTGTGTCACAGTGTGAGCATACAAAAATAGTGATCAATTGTTTAAGTTCTGCAAGAATTGTGCGCGGCGAAGGTAAGACCAGTGTCTGTGCCTGTCAATCAATTTAATTGTCATTAATTATGCTTATTATTATGCTGTGGCAGTTCTGGTTGTACAAATGTTATAAATAACGGTTATCTATTTCCACATTTTTCTCAGTTCTTCCACCATGTAGCAATGATTTTAAGCAACTCAGCTAAAAAAAATCTACAACTACTAATCTAGATCTTTAAACCAAACGACTGTTCAGAGGCTACACTTTTACCATTTAAAATCAAGTTAATATGGGGGAATTTGCCTTGACAACATAGAGGATAATTTCAATTTTGGAAACAATGGCCTCTATTTAACAAGGTCTGGCGGACCTATTCAGCTGGTGTAACGCCGCCCCCTGCAGACTCGCGGCCAATCGGCCGCCAGAAGGGAGGTGTCAATCAACCCGATCGGGTTGAATTGCGGCGATGTCTCTACGCCTGCTCAGAGCAGGCGGACAGGTTACGGAGCAGCGGTCTTTGTGAACACTGCTTCATAACTGCTGTTTCTGGTAAGCCTGCAGGCTCGCCAGAAACACTGGGCATCAAGCTCCATTCGGAGCTTGATAGATAGGCCCCATTGAGTTAAGGGCATGTGATTAAAAAATATACACATGCCACATTCCCAATTTAGATCGTGGGAACATTGTGAAAACACTGTGGATTGGTATTTAGAAGTTATAGCTCTATGTATACCTAAAATTTTTTTGTATGAGTTCTTCTGTAACTGAAGGATAATTGTTGGCTCAATTGTTTATATTCATGTCATAAAAGTTAACTTTTGTTAAAAGCTTACTTTTTTTCCTATGAATAAAGAATATTAACCCCGTCCCGTTTTTGACATCTCAATGTCCCGTTTTTGTCTCAAGGAAATATGGTCAGCCTACTCACAAGATTCTTGCATTTCTGCATGTGAAGGAGAGACAAGCCCTGTGCAAAATAGCACTGTATATCATAACAGTTATGCTGCATTTACACTTTGTGCTTTGTATTTTATTTTACTTTAAACTTCAGATTAAGTTTGATCAGATTTAAACTTTGCATTTTATATTTTAATGCATATAGAGTCTGTATACAGCATTGTATTTATGTGATTTTACAAATTCTGATTATGCTCTGACAGTTTCTGTGTAACTTTAACTAATTTGGGTCATAATTTGTATTTTTTATGTGTCTCACAAATTACATTGCACTTTGTATTTCTTCTAATTAAAATAAAACTGTTTGCTTCAGTTTCCCTTTCATGTGTTGCAAATTTTGAGCAAACTTCACTTGCATACAGCTGGCGAGATAATTCAGTGAGACCAGCTTGTGTAAAATGTTAACAGCATTTCTAAAGAATTGTGAGAGCTTCAGGCATACCTTGATAATCCCCATATTTAGCCCAGGGAACTTTCCTGTCCTCCCACTTTGTGAAGCTGTTAGTTTTAGACAAAATACAAAGTTCAATTTAATTTGTTCAAGATACAGAAATATGCAAAGTATGATCATAATTTCTTAAAGTAACACAGACACTTTCAAAACATAATCAGAATTTGTAAAATCACTGCTGTATCTAAATCCATTAAAATACAACAGAGAAAGTGCAAAGTTAAAATGTAATAATACTGAAAGGACCCAAACTGAAGTGTAAAGCAACATAGAATACAAAGCACAAAGTGTATGTGTAACAAAACTCTCATATCATACAATTGCACTGGGTATACAGATACATAAATGCAGAGAACGCCCTTAGAGAAGTATTGCAAAATCTGCATGTCTAGAATCTTGTGAGAGATCTTGCAGTGCTGGAAGATTATTTAAGATCATCTCATCAGAGCGGAGAGCTTTACGGGAGGCAGTTCTCATCTCTCTGGGACTTCCAGGTTCCACTCTTTTTCTTTAAGTATTCAAGGGACAGTCTACTCCAGAATTTATATTGTTTAAAAAGATAGATAATCCATTTATTACCCAGTTTTGCATATCCAACACTGTTATATTAATACACTGATTACCTTGTATCTAAGTCTCTGGAGACTGTCCCCTTATCTCAGTTCTTTTGACAGACTTGCATTTTAGCTCAGTGCTGATTCATAAATAACCCCACAGGAGTGAGCACAATGTTATCTATGTGGCACACGTGAACTAGCGCTGTCTAGCTGTGAAAAACTGTCAAAATGCACTGAGGTAAGGGCATAGTAATTAGCATATTAGCCTACCTACGTTTAGCTTTCAACAAAGGATACTAAGAGAACAAAGCAAATGTAATGATAAAAGTAAATTGTAAAGTTGTTTACAATTACATGCCTTATCTGAATCATGAAAGTTTAATTTTGACTAGACCCTTTCAGTGAGTTCAGCCCCTGTGAAGTGTGCACTACAATTTATCTCCAAGCTGGAGAACCTTTTATCATCAGGCCCTAAATGATTAGAGGTCTAGAAGCCTAAGGGGTTTTATTTATTATAGTGCAAGCAGACATGATACAATGTAGCGTATCATGTCTGCTGCACATCGATAAATGCCGACAGCATACGCTGTCGACATTTATCATTGCACCAGCAGTTCTTGTGAACTGCTGGTGCAATGCCGCCCCCTGCAGATTCGTGGCTAATCGGCTGCTAGCAGGGGGTGTCAATCAACCTGATTGTATTCGATCGGGTTTATTTCTGTCCGCGGCCTCAGAGCAGTTGGACGAGTTATGGAGCAGCGGTCTTTAGACCGCTGCTTCATAACTTCTGTTTCCGGCGAGAAACAGGAGCATCAAGCTCCATACAGAGCTTTATAAATCTGCCCCTAAATGTCTAGTGACAAAGTTTGCATCTGGGGAATCAAAAAATGTAATTAAAGTCAAAATTAAACTTGATGATTAAGATAGATCATGCAATTTTAAACAACTATTCAGATTACATCTATTATTTAATTATCCTTTGTTAAAAAGCATACATTGGTTGGCTCAGCAGCAGCAGCGATGCACTTCTGGGAGATAACTGGTGATTGGTGGCTGAACATATATATCTCTTGTCATTGGCTGTGTTAAGCTAGCTCCCAGTAATGCTATGTTGCTCCTTCAACAAAGGATACCAAGAGAATGAAACATTTGATAAAATAAATTGTTTAAAATGTTATGCTCTCTCTGAATGATTAAAAAAAACATTGGGCTTCCTGTTACTTTAATATAAGGAATAGTGACAGTTCCAAAAACCTTATTATTGGGGTGGGGCAAACACTCCTGGGTATAGTCACAGGTATTCCATGATTGGGGATAGGGTGGGTGCAGGAGTAGTTACCCACCCTATATACAAGCACTTACCAAATCCTGCCGGTCACACCTACGCAACATTTCCAGAATTCGTCCCTTCCTTACTCAAAAAACTACAAAAATACTTATTCATTCCCTCATTTTGTCACGCATTGATTATTGCAATCTACTCCTAAATGACCTTCCAAAACACCGCCTCTCCTCCCTCCAATCTATTATGAATGCTTCTGCTAGACTCATCCACCTAAGTCGCCAATCTACCTCAGCTGCTCTGCTCTGCCAGTCTCTACACAGGTCCCCATACACTCCAAAATACAATTTAAAGTATTAACACTAACTTACAAAGCACTCAACAGTCTAACTCCCAACTATATTTCCTCTCTCATCGTGAAATATTCCCCATCCCGTCCTCCTCGATCAACCTCTGACCTACGTCTCTCCACTCCTGTTATCTCTACGTCCCACTCCCGCCTCCAAGACTTTGCACGTGCTGCTCCTGTCCTCTGGAACTCTCTACTCGCTCCATAAGACTGTCTCCAGCCTTGTATAGCTTCAGACGCTCCATGAAAACTCACCTATTCAGAGAGGCTTACCATCTCTCCTCTAACTCTCATCCTAGCCAAACTAATACATGAACTGCCTGACTCACTGCTGCAACTACAACCGATGTGACAAGCTACCTCAAACCTTATGTTTCTGCACCCTAAACCTGTAGATTGTGAGCTCTCCGGAGCAGGGCCCTCTTCCTCCTGTACTAGATTTATTTAGTTTTGTTATGTTTTGTATTTTATTACAAATCCTTGTCATTGTACACCCCTATTATTGTACCCAGCGCTACGGAATTTGGTGGCGCTATACAAATAAATGATAATAATAATAATGTGCTGAGGTGGTCAGGGATGTGGTTAGGCAGTTGTGCGATGTGGTCTGCCTAAAGGAAAAGGGGCAGGGAGTAGTCATTTTACCCTTCTCCTCAGCCCAATTGGGTGCAATACAAAAGATTGTGGGTGCATAGAATTGCCTCTGATGGGAAATAGTATGAACAAATAGTAAATCACTGTTTAACAGGACCCACAATTTTTCATGATTTAGACAGAGGGGCTGATTTATTATATGTCGGACGGGAACTGCTTGTGAAATGCCACCCCCTGCAGATTCGCAGCCAATCAGCCGCTAGCAGGGGGTGTCAATCAACCCAATGTATTCTTAAGACCGCTGCTTTTTAACTGCTGTTTCCGGCGAGCCTGAAGGGTGTAAAATTCCCATTTACTCCCATTATCAAATCTACTTTGTTCTCTTGACATTCTTTTGCTTTTGAGAGCATATCTAGGTAGGTTCATGAAAGTGTCTAGAGCACTAAATAGCAGCAATTTTAAAAATTGATTACACTTTAGAGCACAATGTCTAACATTATTAAAAGCATTGCTTTAAAACTGTAGCCATATCGTTTAAAAAAAATAATCTAAACCATAAAAGAAACATTTTCATTTTCATATTGAGAGTAGAGTATGTTCGAAATTAAAACATTATAGTTATATAGAAAGGGCGAACCTCCAATTCACTGATGATCCTCACTCAGACAAGATGATCTAAAACAATCAGTGTCAGCGTTGATTTAAAGGCACATTATACACTGTAAGATGTGTATCTCACTAAGGGGTAAAACCTACAGTTCTGTATGCTTACATACATTAAATGTACGCTGTTAATATAGGAATCAAATTACACATAAAAAACTTGTATAAACAGTAGGTATCCATAGAGGTGAGTGGTCTGAACAGGGGAGTCCCTTGGACATATACAACATTTTCTTGCAATTGGTATCTGAATTATCAAAGCACATTATGCCTATAGGTTTTATTGTTTCATAACTCTTGAATTTGCGCGAGCCTTCAAGCAGCTTGACTGCTTAATAATTCAGCGCCATTGTGTTTATTAAAGTGCCATAATACATGTTGAGAACTGTGCATACCCTAAAAGGGCTAATTAAGTAAAAAATAGTTTGCATTATAAAAATTGTTTAAAAATTGCTCACAAGTATTTTAAATAAATTTATAAAAATAAGCAAAATTACTTACATGGCCATGCTATCTGGAGTAGTCTGATCCACCCCCCCCCTTATCAGTGTTTAGCATCAGAAACACAGGCATCGTTTTCCAGCAGCGTATTTGCTTCTAGGCATGTTCCAGCCGAAATTGAGTGTTAAATTCTTGCATTCTACCAAAGCAAAGGTAGATATAGATACAGCCATAGAAGTAATTGTCTGGGGGGAGTTAGAGCTGTACAATTCAGAAACTAAAAAGTAAGGGTTAATGGCGAGGCACTGCAGTATAAATTTGCAGGTAAAGTAATTAAAGTACATTTTATTATATTTTGTGATGGGAAATTTGTGCATAGTGGAATTTTTTTTAATAAACATTTGCTTTAAGTATAAGGTTAATTGAAAAATACTTAACTTTTTCTGACATCCTCTTCTTCCATAGCTCCATCTAAATTGGCAGATTCTTTGTATTTTTACCTTATATCACACCCTTATCGCCTCCTCACTCAATCAGAAGCATTGACAACATGACCAACATTCAACATGGCTCCTATGAATGAGTTCTTCTTGTTATAGGGATAGATTACAAGTGGCGCGCTAACTGTTGCGCAAGACTGATACTGGCTTTTTGCGCACGTCGAAAATAGCGCTCATATTACAAGTGGAAAGTAAACACAATTATGAGAGTGCAATCTCATTTTACGCTTGTAGGGTTAGTGTGACTGAAACCCTTGCATAAAGGCTAGTGTGTTAAAAATAAGTTGCACTAAACACAACATAAATACATTCAAAATAACAATTACACTCTTATAAACACTATCTGATAAAAATTATTCATATACACCTAGATTACGAGTTTTGAGCGCTATAGAGAAAGTAACGAACGCAACAAAAGTTACGTTATTTAATTTCCGATAGCGCTGCCATTACAAGTTTTCAAACATACGCCTTTTGAATGTGATATGGTTGCGTTGAGCTTCATACCGCACACAATCAGAGCGCTGCTGAGACATGCTCGTGCACGATTTCCCCATAGACATCAATGGGGAGAGCCGGTAAAAATAAAACCTAACACCTGCGATCGCGGAAACAAAAGTTCCGTAATGTAGCCCCATTGATGTCTATGGGGAAATAAAAATACTGTTTAAACCTAACACCCTAACATAAACCCTACGTCTAAACACCCCTAATCTGCTGCCCCCGACATCGCTGACGCCTGTCTACAGTTATTAACCCCTAATCTGTCGCTCCAGATATTACCACCACTATCCTACAATTATTAACCCCTAAACCGCCATCCCCCAACATCGCAACAAGCTAAATTAAACTATGTTGACCCCTAATCCTAACCCTAACGTAACCCTAAACCTAACACCCCCTAACTTTAACATAATAAAAATATAGCTAAATGAAATTTACAATTATTAACTAAATAAACTAAATAATAAACTAAATAAACCTATTAACCCCAAAACCGCCAGCTCCCCACATCGAAAGAAGCTAAATTAAACTATTTTAACCCCTAACCCTAACCACCCCTAACTTTAACATAATTAAATTAGATCCAAATTAAATTTACAATTATTAACTAAATAATTCCTATTTAAAACTAAATACATACTTACCTGTGAAATAAAACCTAACGCCTAGATTTAGAGTTCTGCGTTAGCCGTCAAAAGCAGCGTTAAGGGGTCCTAAAGCTGCTTTTTACCGCCCACTGGTATTTAGAGTCAGCCAGGAAAGGGTCTAATGCTCACTTCCAAGCCGCGACTTTTCCCTACCGCAGATCCCCTTACGCCAATTGCGTAGCCTATCTTTTCAATGGGATCTTCCTAACGCCGGTATTTAGAGTCTTGGCTGAAGTGAGCGGTAGAGCCTCTACCGACAAGACTCCAGCCGCAGAAAAAAGTCAGTAGTTAAGAGCTTTCTGGGCTAACGCCGGTTTAAAAAGCTCTTAACTACTGTGCTCTAAAGTACAATAACACCCATAAACTACCTATGTACCCCTAAACCGAGGTCCCCCCACATCGCCGCCACTATAATAATTTTTTTTAACCCCTAATCTGCCGATCGCACACCGCCGCCACCTACATTATCCCTATGTACCCTAATCTGCTGCCCCTAACATCGCCGACACCTACATAATATTTATTAACCCCTAATCTGCCCCCCCAATGTCGCCGCTACCTTACCTACACTTATTAACCCCTAATCTGCCGACCGGACCTAGCCGCTACTCTAATAAATGTATTAACCCCTAAACCGCCTCACTCCCGCCTCAAAAACCCTATAATAAATATTATTAACCCCTAATCTGCCCTCACTAACATCGCCGACACCTAACTTTAAGTATTAACCCCTAATCTGCCGACCGGACCTCGCCGCTACTCTAATAAATGTATTAACCCCTAAAGCTAAGTCTAACCCTAACCCTAACACCCCCCTAAATTAAATATAATTTTAATCTAACGAAATAAATTAAATATTATTAACTAAAGTCTTCCTATTTAAAACTAAATACTTACCTGTAAAATAAACCCTAATATAGCTACAATATAACGAATAATTATATTGTAACTATTTTAGGATTTATATTTATTTTACAGGCAACTTTGTATTTATTTTAACTAGGTACAATAGCTATTAAATAGTTATTTACTATTTAATAGCTACCTAGTTAAAATAATTACAAAATTACCTGTAAAATAAATCCTAACCTAAGTTACAATTAAACCTAACACTACACTATCAATAAATAAATTAAATCAATTAACTACAAGTACCTACAATTAAATAAACTAAACTAAATTACAAAAAAAACAAACACTAAATTACAAAAAATAAAAAAAGATTACAAGAATTTTAAGCTAATTACAGCTAATTATTAAGCTAATTATTACTTTAAGCCCCCTAATAAATAACAAAGCCACCCAAAATAAAAAAATTCCCTACCCTAATCTAAATTAAAATAGTTAACAGCTCTATTACCTTACCAGCCCTTAAAAGGGCTTTTTGCGGGTCATCCAATAGAATGCGAGCTCAATCTGATTGGATCAGCCAATCGGATTGAACTTGAATCTGATTGGCTGATTCAATCAGCCAATCAGATTTTTCCTACCTTAATTCCGATTGGCTGATTGAATCCTATCAGCCAATCGGAATTCGAGGGACGCCATCTTGGATGACGTCACTTAAAGGAACCTTCATTCGTCGGTAGTCGTCGGTAGGAAGAGGATGCTCCGCGCCGGAGGTCTTGAAGATGGAGCCGCTCCTCGTCGGATGAATGAAGATAGAAGATCCTGCTTGGATGAAGATGTCTGCCAGTCCGGATGTCCTCCTCTGCCCGGATAGGATTAAGACTTCTGCCGCTCCGGATGTCTTCTTTTGGTCCATCGGTGCTCGGCTGAGTGAAGACTACTCAAGGTAGGGAGATCTTCAGGGGGTAGTGTTAGGGTTATTTAAGGGGGTTTGGGTTAGAGTAGGGGTATGTGGGTGGTGGGTTGTAATGTTGGGGGGTGGTATTGTGTTTTTTTTACAGGCAAAAGAGCTGATTTCTTTGGGGGGCATGCCCCGCAAAAAGCCCTTTTAAGGGCTGGTAAGGTAATAGAGCTGTTAACTATTTTAATTTAGATTAGGGCAGGGATTTTTTTTATTTTGGGGGGGCTTTGTTATTTTATTAGGGGGCTTAGATTAGGTGTAATTAGCTTAAAATTCTTGTAATCTTTTTTTATTTTTTGTAATTTAGTGTTTGTTTTTTTGTAATTTAGTTTAGTTTATTTAATTGTAGGTAATTGTAGGTACTTGTAGTTAATTGATTTAATTAATTTATTGATAGTGTAGTGTTAGGTTTAATTGTAACTTAGGTTAGGATTTATTTTACAGGTAATTTTGTAATTATTTTTACTAGGTAGCTATTAAATAGTAAATAACTATCTAATAGCTATTGTACCTAGTTAAAATAAATACAAAGTTGCCTGTAAAATAAATATAAATCCTAAAATAGCTACAATATAATTATTCGTTATATTGTAGCTATATTAGGGTTTATTTTACAGGTAAGTATTTAGTTTTAAATAGGAAGACTTTAGTTAACAATATTTAATTTATTTCATTAGATTAAAATTATATTTAATTTAGGGGGGTGTTAGGGTTAGGGTTAGACTTAGCTTTAGGGGTTAATACATTTATTAGAGTAGCGGCGAGGTCCGGTTGGCAGATTAGGGGTTAATACTTGAAGTTAGATGTCAGCGATGTTAGGGGGGCAGATTAGGGGTTAATACTATTTATTATAGGGTTTGCGAGGCGGGAGTGCGGCGGTTTAGGGGTTAATACATTTATTATAGTGGCGGCGAGGTCCGGTCGGCAGATTAGGGGTTAATAAGTGTAGGTAAGGTAGCAGCAACGTTGGGGACGGCAGATTAGGGGTTAATAAATATAATATAGGGGTCGGCGATGTTAGTGGCAGCAGATTAGGGGTACATAGGTATAATGTAGGTTGCGGCGGTGTACGGAGCGGAAGATTAGGGGTTAATAATATAATGCAGGGGTCAGCGATAGTGGGGGCTGCAGATTAGGGGTTAATAAGTGTAAGGTTAGGGGTATTTAGACTCGGGGTTCATGTTAGGGTGTTAGGTGCAGACTTAGAAAGTGTTTCCCCATAGGAAACAATGGGGCTGCGTTAGGAGCTTAACGCTGCTTTTTTGCAGGTGTTAGGTTTTTTTCAGCCCAAACTGCCCCATTGTTTCCTATGGGGATATCGTGCACGAGCACGTTTTTCCAGCTAGCCGCTACCGTAAGCAACGCTGGTATTGAGAGTTGAAGTGGCGGTAAATATGCCTGCACGCTCCCTTTTTGGAGCCTAACGCAGCCCTTCAGAGAACTCTAAATACCAGCGTTATTTAAAAGGTGCGGGGAAAAAAAACATGCGTAGCTAACGCACCCCTTTGGCCGCAAAACTCTAAATCTAGGCGTAAGATAGCTACAATATAACTAATAGTTATATTGTAGCTAGCTTAGGTTTTATTTTTATTTCACAGGTAAGTTTGTATTTATTTTAACTAGGTAGACTAGTAAGTAAATAGTTATTAACTATTTAATAACTACCTAGTTAAAATAAATACAAACTTACCTGTGAAATAAAACCTAACCTGCCTTACACTAAAACCTACCATTACAAAAAATTAAAAAAAAAACTACCATTACAAAAAATAAAAAACCTATCATTACAAAAGTAAACTAAATTATCCAAAAAAAATAAAGATTAATCCTATTCTAATACCTTTACAAAAAAAAAAAAAACACACCCCAAAATAAAAAAACCCTACTCTAGAATAAAGTACCAAGGGCCCTTAAAAGGGTCTTTCAGGGGACCCTTAAAAGGGCCTTTTGTAGGGCATTGCCCTGAGTTAAACAGCTCTTTTGCTACAAAAAAAGAATACAAACACTCCCTAACACTACACAAACCACCACCCCCCAAACTACCAGGGGACCTTAAAAGGACCTTTTGGGGGGGCTTAAAATGGCCTTTTGTAGGGCAGTGCCCTAAGTTAAACAGCTCTTTTGCTACAAAAAAAAACACCCCCTAAAAAAATATATTACACAAAATAACAAACAAATTATCAAAAATAAAAAATATTATTCCTATTCTAATACCCATAAAAAAACACACCAAAATAAAAAAACCTAATCTAGAATATACTACCAATGGCCCTTAAAAGGGCCTTTTATAGGGTATTGCCCTAAAGATAACAGCTCTTTTAGTGAAAACAAATTACAAAGACCCACTAACATTACAAACCCCCACCCCCCAAACCCAAAAAATAAAAAAAACTATCTAAAAAAACCTAAGCTATCCATTGCCCTGAAAAGGGCATTTGTATGGGCATTGCCCTTAAAAGGGCATTTAGCTCTTTAACTGCCCAGACCCTAAACTAAGAAAAAATAAACACCCAAAAAACCCTTAAAAAAACCTAACACTAACGCCCGACGATCCACTTACAGTTGTCGAAGTCCCGCTTGAAGGATCTTCATGCAGCCAGCGAAGTCATCATCCATGCGGAAAGAAGTCTACATCCATTTGAATTAGCCAATAGAATGAGAGCTGCTTAAATCCTATTGGCTGATTTGAATATCCAATATGATTTTAGCCGCCCTAATTCTTATTGGCTTATTCAAATTTTTTAGCCAATAGGAATGCAAGGGACGCCATCTTGAATCGCGTCCCTTGCATTGAAGATTCAATGTACGGCGGCGACCGTATGAAGAGGATGCTCCGCACCGGATGTCTTCAGGATGGACAGACTCTGCGCCGGCTGGATGAAATCGAAGAGGCCGTCTGGATGAAAACTTCTTGCCGCATGGATGATGACTTCGCTGGCTGGATGAAGATAGAAGAGGCCGCCTGGATGAAGACTTCTTGCCGCATGGATGATGACTTCGCCAGCTGGATGAAGATCGTTCAAGCCGGACTTCAACAACTGTAAGTGGATCGTCGGGGGTTAGTGTTAGGTTTTTTTAAGGGTTTTTGGGTGTTTTTTTTTTTTAGTTTAGGGTCTGGGCAGTAAAAGAGCTAAATGCCCTTTTAAGGGCAATGCCCATACAAATGCTCTTTTCAATGGGTAGCTTAGGTTATTTTAGATAGTTTTTTATTGGGGGGTTGGTTGGGTGGTGGGTTTTACTGTTGGGGGTGTTTGTATTTTTTTTACAGGTAAAAGAGCCCTTTTAAGGGCCATTGGTAGTTTATTGTAGGCTAGGGTTTTTTTTTATTTTGGGGGGGGGCTTTTTTATTTTGAAAGGGCTATTAGATTAGGTGTAATTCTTTTTTATTTTTGATAATTTGTTTGTTATTTTTTGTAATTTAATGTTTTTTTTGTAATTTAGTTAGTTTTTATTTTTTGTAATTAAATACTTTTTGTAATTTTTAGAGTAGTGTTAGGATTTTTTTATTGGTAGTTTAGTTTTATTTAATTGGTAGTTAGTTTAATTTTAGTTTAATAATTATAATAGTTTAATTGTTAGTTTAAAATTAATAATATTTTTAATTTGACAGGTAAGTTTTAATTTAAGATAGGGAAATTGTAATTTTAATATAAAGTTAGGGGGTCGTTAGGTTTAGGGATTACTAGTTTAAATTAGTTTATTTTGTTGTGGGGGGCTTTCGGTTTAGGGGTTAATAGTTTATTTTAGTATATTTTGTTGTGAGGGCTTGTGGTTTAGGGATTAATAGGTTTATTATAGCAGCGGTGTGGGCGGACAGCAGATTAGGGGGCCTAGTTATCAAGCCGTCAACCTCAAATACGCTGGAATTCTGCAGCGTATTTGTGGCGAGGCTGATTCGTCTTAGTTATCAAAGGCTCCAGACCGGCAAAAGTAGAATTTTGTGACGTAAGCTTCGATCCGCCGGACTCAGTCCGACACAGATCGATTCTTACGTCACTCCAGATGTTCCGCACACAAGTGCGGCACATTCTCACTACTTTTGCTAGTTATCAAAAAACTAGCAGGTACGCTCGGCACTTTTACGGCCCAGCGTACCTGGTTTTCAAACCGCCACCCCTGGAGGCGGCGGATCCCATAGGAATCAATGGGAGTCTGACCATAGCGAAAGTACAAGTTCGCTGCTGCCAGACATCCCATTCATTCCAATGGGAGCTGTCTACACCTAACACTCTAAAATGTACCCCGAGTCTAAACACCACTAATCTGTCCCCCCTACACCGCCGCAACTAAATAAAGTTATTACCCCCTAAACCGCCACTCCCGGAGCCCACCGCAAGCTACTCTATACATATTAACCCCTAAACCGCCGCTCCCGGAGCCCACCGCAACTATAATAAATGTATTAACCCCTAAACCGCCGCTCCCGGAGCCCACCGCAACTATAATAAATGTATTAACCCCTAAACCGCCGCTCCCTGAACCCGCCGCAACCTATATTAAATGTATTAACCCCTATCCTGCCCCCCCTACACCGTCGCCACCTATAATAAATTTATTAACCCCTAATCTGCCCCCCCTACACCGTCGCCACCTATAATAAATGTATTAACCCCTATCCTGCCCCCCACTACGCCGCCGCCACTGTAATAAAATTATTAACCCCTAAACCTAAGTCTAACACTAACCCTAACGCCCCCCTAACTTAAATATTAATTAAATAAATCTAAATCATATTTTTATTATTAACTAAATTAATCCTATTTAAAACTAAATACTTACCTTTAAAATAAACCCTAATATAGCTACAATATAAATAATAATTATATTCTAGCTATGTTAGGATTTATTTTTATTTTACAGGTAACTTTCAATTTATTTTAACTAGGTACAATAGCTATTAAATTGTTATTAACTATTTAATAGCTACCTAGCTAAAATAAAGAGAAATTAACCTGTAAAATAAAAACTAACCTAAGTTACAATTACACCTAACACTACACTATACTTAAAAAAAATTATTCCTATTTAAAACTAAATACTTAACTGTAAAATAAACCCTAAGATAGCTACAATATAAATAATAATTATATTGTAGCTATCTTAGGATTTATATTTATTTTACAGGTAACTTTGTATTTATTTTAGCTAGTTAGAATAGTTATTAAATAGTTATTAACTATTTAATAACTACCTAGCTAAAAGAAATACAAAATTACCTGTAAAATAAATCCTAACCTAAGTTACAATTAAACCTAATACTACACTATCATTAAATTAATTAAATAAACTACCTACAAATAACTACAATTAAATACAATTACATAAACTAACTAAAGTACAAAAAATAAAAAAGCTAAGTTACAAAAAATAAAAAAATAAGTTACAAACATTTTAAAAATATTACAACAATTTTAAGCTACTTACACCTAATCTAAGCCCCCTAATAAAATAACAACCCCCCCCAAAATAAAAAAATGCCCTACCCTATTCTAAATTAAATAAAGTTCAAAGCTCTTTTACCTTACCAGCCCTTAAAAGGGCCATTTGTGGGGGCATGCCCCAAAAAGTTCAGCTCTTTTGCCTGTAAAAGAAAAATACAACCCCCCCCAACGTTAAAACCCACCACCCACATACCCCTAATCTAACCCAAACCCCCCTTACAAAAACCTAACACTAATCCCCTGAAGATCATCCTACCTTGAGTCGTCTTCACTCAGCCGAGCAGCGATGGAACCGAAGTGGACATCCGGAGCGGAAGAAGTTAATCCTCCAAGCGGCGCTGAAGAAATCTTCCATCCGATGAAGTCATCATCCAGGCGGCGCTGAAGAAGTCTTCGATCCGGGCGATGTCATCTTCTAAGAGGCGCTGAAGAGGTCTTCTATCCTTGCGATGTCATCTTCCAAGCTGGGTCTTGAATCTTCCTCCCGCCGACGCGGAACCTCCTTCTTCACCAACGGACTATGACGAATGAAGGCTCCTTTAAGGGACGTCATCCAAGATGGCGTCCCCTCAGTTCCGATTGGCTGATAGGATTCTATCAGCCAATCAGAATTAAGGTAGGAAAAATCTGATTGGCTGATGGAATCAGCCAATCAGATTGAGCTCGCATTCTATTGGCTGATCGGAAGACGACTCAAGGTAGGATGATCTTCAGGGGATTAGTGTTAGGTTTTTGTAAGGGGGGTTTGGGTTAGATTAGGGGTATGTGGGTGGTGGGTTTTAACATTGGGGGGGGTTGTATTTTTCTTTTACAGGTAAAAGAGCTGAACTTTTTGGGGCATGCCCCCACAAATGGCCCTTTTAAGGGCTGGTAAGGTAAAAGAGCTTTGAACTTTATTTAATTTAGAATAGGGTAGGGCATTTTTTTATTTTGGGGGGGTTTGTTATTTTATTAGGGGGCTTAGATTAGGTGTAAGTAGCTTAAAATTGTTGTAATATTTTTAAAATGTTTGTAACTTATTTTTTAATTTTTTGTACTTTAGTTAGTTTATGTAATTGTATTTAATTGTAGTTATTTGTAGGTAGTTTATTTAATTAATTTAATGATAGTGTAGTATTAGGTTTAATTGTAACTTAGGTTAGGATTTATTTTACAGGTAATTTTGTATTTGTTTTAGCTAGGTAGTTATTAAATAGTTAATAACTATTTAATAACTATTCTAACTAGCTAAAATAAATACAAAGTTACCTGTAAAATAAATATAAATCCTAAGATAGCTACAATGTAATTATTAATTACATTATAGCTATCTTAGGGTTTAGTTTACAGGTAAGTATTTAGTTTTAAATAGGATTAATTTAGTTAATAATAGAAATATGATTTAGATTTATTTAATTAATATTTAAGTTAGGGGGGCGTTAGGGTTAGTGTTAGACTTAGGTTTAGGGGTTAATAATTTTATTACAGTGGCGGCGGTGTAGTGGGGGGCAGGATAGGGGTTAATAAATGTATTATAGGTGACGACGGTGTAGGGGGGGCAGGATAGGGGTTAATAGGTTTAATATAGGTTGCGGCGGGTTCAGGGAGTGGCGGTTTAGGGGTTAAACTATTTATTTAGTTGCGGCGAGGTGCGGGATCAGCAGGATAGGGGTTAATAATTTTATTATAGAGGACGACGGTATAGGGGGGGCAGGATAGGGGTTACTAGGTATAATGTAGGTGGCAGCGGTGTCCAGGAGCAGTGGTTTAGGGGTTAATACATTTATAAGAGTTGCGGCAGGGTCTAGGAGCGGAGGTTTAGGGGTTAGTAACTTTATTTAGTTGCGGGGGGCTCCGTGGGCGCCGGTATAGGGGGTAGAACAGTGCAGTTTAGTGTGGGTGCTTAGTGACAGGCTAGCAAGAAAGCTGTCAAACAGCCGAAGAGCAGCGAGATCAGATGAGTGATAACTCTCACAGTCCGCTGCTCATCGCCCCGCGGCTTTTTGACAGCTTTACTTGATAACTTAGGCGAACGTATTCAAGGTCCGCGGCGGCGAAGGTAGGCGAGCTTAGGCGGGCGTATTGGGCCGGCGAAGGCAGAAACGTAGACGGCTTGATAACTACCCCCCTAGGTGTTAATAAAATTGAAATAGTGTTTGCGATGCAGGAAGGTGGTGGTTTAGGGGTTAATAAGTTTAGTATAGTGGCGACAATGTCGGAGAGCGGCAGAATAGGGGTTTATACATTTTTTTAGTGGCGGTGATGTTGGGAGCGGCAGATTAGGAGTTAAAAAATGTATTATAGTGTTTGTGATGCGGGAGGGCCTCGGTTTAGGGGTTAATAGATAGTTTATGGGTGTTACTGTACTTTGTAGCAGTTTAGTTATGAGTTTTATGTTGCAGCTTTGTAGCGTAAAACTCATAACTACTGACTTCAGATGGCAGTACAGATCTTGTAGTTTTAGGCTGTAACGCTCACTTTTTAGCTGTACCGCAAAACTCGTAATACCGGCGCTATGGGAATCCCATGAAACAACGTAATTTTTACGTGTGCGGGACTGACGTTGCGTTACAGGCTAAAAGGTGTGCGGTACACCTATACCGACAACACTTGTAATAGCTGCAGTGCTGTTTTAACGCTGAAAATGCCATATTTTCAGCGTTACACGCTGCAATGCAAAACTTGTAATCTAGGTGATAATTGTTAAAAAAAGGTTTAGGGTTTATGACAAGGTGTTTGACCGCAAACGGCTATATTGTATTTATACATATAAATACGTCTAAATATGTGTATGTATGTAGATTAGTGATGTTGCGAACGGCGGACTCAAACTTCCGGTATTGTTCGCGAACCGGCGAACCGCGCGAACCGCCATTGACTTCAATAGGCAGGCAAACTTTAAAACCTACAAGGACTCTTTCTGGCCACAATAGTGATGGAAAAGTTGTTTCAAGGGGACTAACACCGGGACTGTGGCATGCTGGAGGGGGATCCCTGGCAAAACTCCCATGGAAAATTAAATAGTTGATGCAGAGTCTGCTTTTAACCCATAAAGGTCCTAAATCACCTAACATTCCCAAATTGTTTGCAATAACGTGCTTTAAAACATCAGTTATGATGTTGTATCTATCAGGTAGTGTAAGGGTTACGCCCGCTTCACAGTGACAGAGCAAACTCCAAGTGTAACGCACCGCAAACAACCGCAAACAGTCCATTTGCACAACCACGAGATGGATAGATTTGATAGATAGATACATAGATTACATAGCTCAATCGATGCAATATACATATGATCGATACAAATGACATAGATCATAGATGCAATATACATTTGATAGATACGAATTACATAGATCAATAGATGCAATATCCATTTGATAGATACGAATGTTATCGATCCAAAGATGTAATATACATTTGATAGATACGAATTACATCAACCAAAATATGTAATATACATTTTATAGATACGAATTACATCGATCAATAGATGCAATCTACATTTGATAGATATGTTTGATAGTTAGATCGATTTGATAGACAAATAGATAGATTTGAAATATATATAATTTCCCTGACAGAGTATAACAATAAGACATGCGGTCTGTGCCCCTGGTGTGTTAAGTAGTACTATTCTTAGCAGTTTACTACAACCTGTTACTCCCCCTATCGGGGGAGATCTATATGGCCTTAATTTTTGGAACCCGGAGATGGAAGAAGATGATTAGTCTGTCCTCCTACTTCCAATTTGTCCAAAACACAAGTGGCTGTCTCAAAACAGTCCGGACAGAAGATAGATAGGATAGATAGATATACATAGATTGATAGTTAGATAGAATCGATAGAAGAAAAATAGATCGATTTGTTAAATATATAACTACCCTGACAAAGTATAATAATTAAACATGCGGTCTGGGACCCATGGTAACTCGGTTGTGTAAAGTAGTACTATTCTTAGCACTTTCATCCCTGTAACTCCTCCTATCGGGGGTGGTCTATATGGCCTGCATTATTACCTTACAAAGTATAACAACAAGACACGCGGTCTGGGACCCATGGTAACTAGGTTGTGTTAAGTAGTACTTTTCAAAGCACTTTAATCCCTGTTACTCCACCTATCGGGGGAGGTCTATATGGCCTGCATGATTACCCTGACTAACTATAACAACAAAACATGTGGTCTGGGACCCATGGTGGTTCTGGTATAACTAGGTTTTCTTAAGTATTACTATTCTTCCCAGTTTAATCCCTGTGATTGGTCTGTCCTCCTACTTCAAATTTGTCCAAAACACAAGTGGCTGTCTCAAAACAGTCCGGACAGAAGATAGATAGATAGGATAGATAGATATACATGGATTGATAGTTAGATAGAATTGACAGAAGATAAATAGATAGATTTGTTAGATATATAATTACCCTGACAAAGTATAATAATTAAACATACGGTCTGGGACCCATGGTAACTAGGTTGTGTTAAGTAGTACTATTCTTAGCATTTTAATACCTGTTACTCACCCTATCGGTGGAGGTCTATATGGTCTGCATGATTACCCTAACAAAATATAATAATAAGACATATGCTCTGGGACCCATGGTAAGTTTGTGTTGAGTAGTACTGTTCTTAGCATTTCAATACCTGTTACTCACCCTATCGGGGGAGGTCTATATGGCCTGTATGATTACCCTTACAAAATATAATAATAAAACATATGCTCTGGGACCCATGGTAACTAGGTTGTGTTAAGTAGTACTGTTGTTATTAGTTTAATACCTGTTACAACACCGAATGGTGGGAGGTCTATATGGCCTGCATGATTACCCTTACAAAATATAATAATAAAACATATGCTCTGGGACCCATGGTAACTAGGTTGTGTTAAGTAGTACTGTTGTTATTAGTTTAATACCTGTTACAACAACGAATGGTGGGAGGTCTATATGGCCTGCATGATTAGCCGCACCCAACCCAAAAAAAAGCCATGCGGTCTTGGACTAAGACCCATGGCTAACTCGTTTGTTTAAAGTAGTACTATTCTTAGCACTTTCATCCCTGTTACTTCCAGGCCTCTCGGGGTGGTCTACATGGCCATCATGATTATCCTAACAAAATACAGCAATAAAACCTTGGCTCTTGATAGCCCCTTAATTGGCTGTATTTTGGTAGTACTGTTCTTATTAGTTTAATACCTGACACAACACCGAATGGTGGGAGGTCTATATGGCCTGCATGATTAGCCGCACCCAACCCAAAAAAAAGCCATGCGTTCTTGGACTAAGACCCATGGCTAACTCGGTTGTTTAAAGTAGTACTATTCTTAGCACTTTCATCCCTGTTACTTCCAGGCCTCTTGGGGGTGGTCTACATGGCCATCATGATTATCTTAACCAAATACAACAATAAAACCTTGGCTCTTGATAGCCCGTTAATTGGCTGTATTTTGGTAGTACTGTTCTTATTAGTTTAATACCTGATACAACACCGAATGGTGGGAGGTCTATATGGCCTTCCTGATTAGCCGCACCCAACCCAAAAAAAAGCCATGAGGTCTTGGACTAAGACCCATGGCTAACTCGTTTGTTTAAAGTAGTATTATTCTTAGCACTTTCATCCCTGTTACTTCCAGGCCTCTCGGGGGTGGTCTACATGGCCATCATGATTATCCTAACAAAATACAACAATAAAACCTTGGCTCTTGATAGCCCGTTATTAATCGGCTGTATTTTGGTAGTACTGTTCTTATTAGTTTAATACCTGATACAACACCGAATGGTGGGAGGTCTATATGGCCTTCATGATTAGCCGCACCCAACCCAAAAAAAAGCCATGCGGTCTTGGACTAAGACCCATGGCTAACTCGTTTGTTTAAAGTAGTACTATTCTTAGCACTTTCATCGCTGTTACTTCCAGGCCTCTCGGGGGTGGTCTACATGGCCATCATGATTATCCTAACAAAATACATCAATAAAACCTTGGCTCTTGATAGCCCGTTAATCGGCTGTATTTTGGTAGTACTGTTCTTATTAGTTTAATACCTGATACAACACTGAATGGTGGGAGGTCTATATGGCCTGCATGATTAGCTGCACCCAACCCAAAAAAAAGCCATGCGGTCTTGGACTAAGACCCATGGTTAACTCGGTTGTTTAAAGTAGTACTATTCTTAGCACTTTCATCCATGTTACTTCCAGGCCTCTTGGGGGTGGTCTACATGGCCATCATGATTATCTTAACCAAATACAACAATAAAACCTTGGCTCTTGATAGCCCGTTAATCGGCTGTATTTTGGTAGTACTGTTCTTATTAGTTTAATACCTGATACAACACCGAATGGTGGGAGGTCTATATGGCCTTCATGATTAGCCGCACCAGACCCAAAAAAAAGCCATGCGGTCTTGGAATTAGACCCATGGCTAACTCGTTTGTTTAAAGTAGTACTATTCTTAGCACTTTCATCCCTGTTACTTCCAGGCCTCTCAGGGGTGGTCTACATGGCCTTCATGATTATCCTAACAAAATACAACAATAAAACCTTGGCTCTTGATAGCCCGTTATTAATTGGCTGTATTTTGGTAGTACTGTTCTTATTAGTTTAATACCTGATACAACACCGAATGGTGGGAGGTCTATATGGCCTGCATGATTAGCCGCACCCAACCCAAAAAAAAGCCATGAGGTCTTGGACTAAGACCCATGGCTAACTCGTTTGTTTAAAGTAGTACTATTCTTAGCACTTTCATCCATGTTACTTCCAGGCCTCTCGGGGGTGGTCTACATGGCCATCATGATTATCCTAACAAAATACAACAATAAAACCTTGGATCTTGATAGCCCGTTATTAATCGGCTGTATTTTGGTAGTACTGTTCTTATTAGTTTAATACCTGATACAACACTGAATGGTGGGAGGTCTATATGGCCTGCATGATTAGCTGCACCCAACCCAAAAAAAAGCCATGCGGTCTTGGACTAAGACCCATGGTTAACTCGGTTGTTTAAAGTAGTACTATTCTTAGCACTTTCATCCATGTTACTTCCAGGCCTCTTGGGGGTGGTCTACATGGCCATCATGATTATCTTAACCAAATACAACAATAAAACCTTGGCTCTTGATAGCCCGTTAATCGGCTGTATTTTGGTAGTACTGCTCTTATTAGTTTAATACCTGATACAACACCGAATGGTGGGAGGTCTATATGGCCTTCATGATTAGCCGCACCAGACCCAAAAAAAAGCCATGCGGTCTTGGAATTAGATCCATGGCTAACTCGTTTGTTTAAAGTAGTACTATTCTTAGCACTTTCATCCCTGTTACTTCCAGGCCTCTCAGGGGTGGTCTACATGGCCTTCATGATTATCCTAACAAAATACAACAATAAAACCTTGGCTCTTGATAGCCCGTTATTAATTGGCTGTATTTTGGTAGTACTGTTCTTATTAGTTTAATACCTGATACAACACCGAATGGTGGGAGGTCTATATGGCCTGCATGATTAGCCGCACCCAACCCAAAAAAAAGCCATGAGGTCTTGGACTAAGACCCATGGCTAACTCGTTTGTTTAAAGTAGTACTATTCTTAGCACTTTCATCCATGTTACTTCCAGGCCTCTCGGGGGTGGTCTACATGGCCATCATGATTATCCTAACAAAATACAACAATAAAACCTTGGATCTTGATAGCCCGTTATTAATCGGCTGTATTTTGGTAGTACTGTTCTTATTAGTTTAATACCTGATACAACACCGAATGGTGGGAGGTCTATATGGCCTTCATGATTAGCCGCACCCAACCCAAAAAAAAGCCATGCGGTCTTGGACTAAGACCCATGGCTAACTCGTTTGTTTAAAGTAGTACTATTCTTAGCACTTTCATCCCTGTTACTTCAAGGCCTCTCGGGGGTGGTCTACATGGCCATCATGATTACCCTCAACAAAATATATATAATATATTACTTCCTTTCGCAAAATCGAGTATACCAGTTGCAGGCAGAGGTTCTGACCCTGCATTATGGCTGCACCTCTCCCTAAAAGAGGCATCCGTTACAGAGTCTGTGGGCATGTATGCAAAGAGCTGGCCTGCCTAAAAGGAGCAGCAAGGCAGTACAGATCGTTCTCCTTCACACGTTTTATACGATGGCCCATGACCCTCAACAGCCACAACAGAATGAAACTCCACATATGCCATCCTTTTGAACAATAGAGTATAGGTATGGCATTGATTTTAGTTACACGGAGATATTTTTTACGAACTGTGCAATTGAACAAAAAACCATGCTTGGACACCCAGTACAGTACAGGTCGTTCTCCTTCGGCCTTTTTATAAGAGGGTCCCGGACCCTCAACAAAAACAACAGCAGGAAAGAGGACATATGGCATCCTTTTGAACAATAGAGTACAGGTACAGCATTGATTTTAGAAACCCAGAGATAATTTTTAGGAAACGGGAAATAGAAAAAAACATTGATTGGACACCCAGTACACTTCTTTCTCCTTCGGCCTTTTTATAAGAGGGTCCAGGACCCTCAACAAAAACAGCAGCAGGAAAGAGGACATATGGCATCCTTTTGATCAATAGAGTACAGGTAAAGCACTGATTTTAGAAACCCGGAGATAATTTTTAGGAAACGTGAAATAGAAAAAAACATTGATTGGACACCCAGTACACTTCTTTCTCCTTCTGCCTTTTTATAAGAGGGTCCAGGACCCTCAACAGAAACAACAGCAGGAAAGAGGACATATGGCATCCTTTTGAACAATAGATTACCGGTAAGGCATTGATTTTAGAAACCCGGAGATAATTTGTTGCAACCGGGAAATAGAAAAAAACATTGATTGGACACCCAGTACACTTCTTTCTCCTTCTGCCTTTTTATAAGAGGGTCCAGGACCCTCAACAAAAACAGCAGCAAGAAAGAGGAAATATGGCATCCTTTTGAACAATAGAGTACAGGTAAAGCATTGATTTTAGAAACCCAGAGATAATTTTTAGGAAACGTGAAATAGAAAAAAACATTGATTGGACACCAGTACACTTCTTTCTCCTTCTGCCTTTTTAAAAGAGGGTCCAGGACCCTCAACAGAAACAACAGCAGGAAAGAGGACATATGGCATCCTTTTGAACAATAGATTACCGGTAAGGCATTGATTTTAGAAACCCGGAGATAATTTGTTGCAACCGGGAAATAGAAAAAAACATTGATTGGACACCCAGTACACTTCTTTCTCCTTCGGCCTTTTTATAAGAGGGTCCAGGACCCTCAACAGAAACAACAGCAGGAAAGAGGACATATGGCATCATTTTGAACAATAGATTACCGGTAAGGCATTGATTTTAGAAACCCTGAGATAATTTGTTGCAACCGGGAAATAGAAAAAAACATTGATTGGACACCCAGTACACTTCCTTCAGCCTTTTTATAAGAGGGTCCAGGACCCTCAACAGAAACAACAGCAGGAAAGAGGACATATGGCATCCTTTTGAACAATAGATTACCGGAAAGGCATTGATTTTAGAAACCCGGAGATAATTTTTAGGAAACGGGAAATAGAGAAAAACATTGATTGCACACCCAGTACACTTCTTTCTCCTTCAGCCTTTTTATAAGAGGCTCCAGGACCCTCAACAGAAACAACAGCAGGAAAGAGGACATATGGCATCCTTTTGAACAATAGATTACCGGTAAGGCATTGATTTTAGAAACCCGGAAATAATTTTTAGGAAACAGAAAATAGAAAAAAATATTGATTGGACGACCAGTACACTTCTTTCTCCTTCGGCCTTTTTATAAGAGGCTCCAGGACCCTCAACAGAAACAACAGCAGGAAACAGGACATATGGCATCCTTTTGAACAATAGATTACCAGTAAGGCATTGATTTTAGAAACCCGGAGATAATTTTAGGAAACGGGAAATAGAAAAAAACATTGATTGGACACCCAGTACACTTCTTTCTCCTTCGGCCTTTTTATAAGAAGCTCCAGGACCCTCAACAGAAACAACAGCAGGAAAGAGGACATATGGCATCCTTTTGAAAAATAGATTACAGTTAAGGCATTGATTTTAGAAACCCGGAGATAATTTGTTGCAACCGGGAAATTGAACCCAAAAAATGATTGGACACCCAGTACACTTCTTTCTACTTCAGCCTTTTTATAAGAGGCTCCAGGACCCTCATATGAAACAATGGCAGGAAAGAGGACATATGGCATCCTTTTGAACAACAGAGTAGAGGTACAGCATTGATTTTAGAAACCCAGAGATAATTTGTTGCAACCGGGAAATTGAACCAAAAAAATGATTGGATGGACACCCAGTACACTTCTGTCTACTTCAGCCTTTTTATAAGAGGCTCCAGGACCCTCATATGAAACAACAGCAGGAAAGAGGACATATGGCATCCTTTTGAACAATAGAGTACAGGTAAAGCATTGATTTTAGAAACCCGGAGATAATTTTTAGGAAACGTGAAATAGAAAAAAACATTGATTGGACACCCAGTACACTTCTTTCTCCTTCTGCCTTTTAATAAGAGGGTCCAGGACCCTCAACAGAAACAACAGCAGGAAAGAGGACATATGGCATCCTTTTGAAAAATAGATTACAGTTAAGGCATTGATTTTAGAAACCCGGAGATAATTTGTTGCAACCGGGAAATTGAACCCAAAAAATGATTGGACACCCAGTACACTTCTTTCTACTTCAGCCTTTTTATAAGAGGCTCCAGGACCCTCATATGAAACAACAGCAGGAAAGAGGACATATGGCATCCATTTGAACAATAGAGTACAGGTACAGCATTGATTTTAGAAAACCAGAGATAATTTGTTGGAACCGGGAAATTGAACCAAAAAAATGATTGGATGGACACCCAGTACACTTCTTTCTACTTCAGCCTTTTTATAAGAGGGTCCAGGACCCTCATATGAAACAGCAGCAGGAAAGAGGACATATGGCATCCTTTTGAACAATAGAGTACAGGTACAGCATTGATTTTAGAAACCCAGAGATAATTTTTAGGAAACCGGAAATAGAAAAAAACATTCATTGGACACCCAGTACACTTCTTTCTCCTTCGGCCTTTTTATAAGAGGCTCCAGGACCCTCAACAGAAACAACAGCAGGAAAGAGGACATATGGCATCCTTTTGAACAATAGATTACCGGTAAGGCATTGATTTTAGAAACCCGGAGATAATTTGTTGCAACAGGGAAATGGAACCAAAAAACATTGATTGGACACCCAGTACACTTCTTTCTACATCAGCCTTTTTATAATAGGGTCCAGGACCCTCAACAAAAATAGCAGCAGGAAAGAGGACATATGGCATCCTTTTGAACAATAGAGTACAGGTACAGCATTGATTTTAGAAACCCAGAGATAATTTTTAGGAAACGGGAATTAGAAAAAAAACATTGATTGGACACCCAGTACACTTCTTTCTACTTCAGCCTTTTTATAAGAGGGTCCAGGACCCTCATATGAAACAGCAGCAGGAAAGAAGACATATGGCATCCTTTTGAACAATAGAGTACAGGTACAGCATTGATTTTAGAAACCCGGAGATAATTTTTAGGAAACGTGAAATAGAAAAAAACATTGATTGGACACCCAGTACACTTCTTTCTCCTTCGGCCTTTTTATAAGAGGGTCCAGGACCCTCAACAGAAACAACAGCAGGAAAGAGGACATATGGCATCCTTTTGAACAATAGATTACCGGTAAGGCATTAATTTTAGAAACTCTGAGATAATTTGTTGCAACCGGGAAATTGAAAAAAACATTGATTGGACACCCAGTACACTTCTTTCTCCTTCAGACTTTTTATAAGAGGGTCCAGGACCCTCAACAGAAACAACAGCAGGAAAGAGGACATATGGCATCCTTTTGAACAATAGATTACCGGTAAGGCATTGATTTTAGAAACCCTGAGATAATTTGTTGCAACCGGGAAATAGAAAAAAAACATTGATTGGACACCCAGTACACTTCCTTCTCCTTCTGCCTTTTTATAAGAGGGTCCAGGACCCTCAACAGAAACAACAGCAGGAAAGAGGACATATGGCATCATTTTGAACAATAGATTACCGGTAAGGCATTGATTTTAGAAACCCGGAGATAATTTTTAGGAAACGGGAAATAGAGAAAAACATTGATTGCACACCCAGTACACTTCTTTCTCCTTCAGCCTTTTTATAAGAGGCTCCAGGACCCTCAACAGAAACAACAGCAGGAAAGAGGACATATGGCATCCTTTTGAACAATAGATTACCTGTAAGGCATTGATTTTAGAAACCCGGAGATAATTTTTAGGAAACGGGAAATAGAAAAAAATATTGATTGGACGACCAGTACACTTCTTTCTCCTTCGGCCTTTTTATAAGAGGCTCCAGGACCCTCAACAGAAACAACAGCAGGAAACAGGACATATGGCATCCTTTTGAACAATAGATTACCAGTAAGGCATTGATTTTAGAAACCCGGAGATAATTTTTAGGAAATGGGAAATAGAAAAAAAACATTGATTGGACACCCAGTACACTTCTTTCTCCTTCGGCCTTTTTATAAGAGGCTCCAGGACCCTCAACAGAAACAACAGCAGGAAACAGGACATATGGCATCCTTTTGAACAATAGATTACCGGTAAGGCATTGATTTTAGAAACCCGGAGATAATTTTTAGGAAACGGGAAATAGAAAAAAACATTGATTGGACACCCAGTACACTTCTTTCTCCTTCGGCCTTTTTATAAGAAGCTCCAGGACCCTCAACAGAAACAACAGCAGGAAACAGGACATATGGCATCCTTTTGAACAATAGATTACAGGTAAGGCATTGATTTTAGAAACCCAGAGATAATTTGTTGCAACCGGGAAATTGAACCCAAAAAATGATTGGACACCCAGTACACTTCTTTCTACTTCAGCCTTTTTATAAGAGGCTCCAGGACCCTCATATGAAACAACAGCAGGAAAGAGGACATATGGCATCCTTTTGAACAATAGAGTACAGGTACAGCATTGATTTTAGAAACCCAGAGATAATTTGTTGCAACCGGGAAATTGAACCAAAAAAATGATTGGATGGACACCCAGTACAGTTCTGTCTACTTCAGCCTTTTTATAAGAGGCTCCAGGACCCTCATATGAAACAACAGCAGGAAAGAGGACATATGGCATCCTTTTGAACAATAGAGTACAGGTAAAGCATTGCTTTTAGAAACCCGGAGATAATTTTTAGGAAACATGAAATAGAAAAAAACATTGATTGGACACCCAGTACACTTCTTTCTCCTTCAGCCTTTTTATAAGAGGGTCCAGGACCCTCAACAGAAACAACAGCATGAAAGAGGACATATGGCATCCTTTTGAAAAATAGATTACAGTTAAGGCATTGATTTTAGAAACCCGGAGATAATTTGTTGCAACCGGGAAATTGAACCCAAAAAATGATTGGACACCCAGTACACTTCTTTCTACTTCAGCCTTTTTATAAGAGGCTCCAGGACCCTCATATGAAACAACGGCAGGAAAGAGGACATATGGCATCCTTTTGAACAATAGAGTACAGGTACAGCATTGATTTTAGAAAACCGGAGATAATTTGTTGGAACCGGGAAATTGAACCAAAAAAATGATTGGATGGACACCCAGTACACTTCTTTCTACTTCAGCCTTTTTATAAGAGGGTCCAGGACCCTCAACAAAAACAGCAGCAGGAAAGAGGACATATGGCATCCTTTTGAACAATAGAGTACAGGTACAGCATTGATTTTAGAAACCCAGAGATAATTTTTAGGAAACAGGAATTAGAAAAAAAACATTGATTGGACACCCAGTACACTTCTTTCTACTTCAGCCTTTTTATAAGAGGCTCCAGGACCCTCATATGAAACAGCAGCAGGAAAGAAGACATATGGCATCCTTTTGAACAATAGAGTACAGGTACAGCATTGATTTTAGAAACCCGGAGATAATTTTTAGGAAACGTGAAATAGAAAAAAACATTGATTGGACACCCAGTACACTTCTTTCTCCTTCTGCCTTTTTATAAGAGGGTCCAGGACCCTCAACAGAAACAACAGCAGGAAAGAGGACATATGGCATCCTTTTGAACAATAGATTACCGGTAAGGCATTAATTTTAGAAACTCAGAGATAATTTGTTGCAACCGGGAAATTGAAAAAAACATTGATTGGACACCCAGTACACTTCTTTCTCCTTCAGACTTTTTATAAGAGGGTCCAGGACCCTCAACAGAAACAACAGCAGGAAAGAGGACATATGGCATCCTTTTGAACAATAGATTACCGGTAAGGCATTGATTTTAGAAACCCTGAGATAATTTGTTGCAACCGGGAAATAGAAAAAAAACATTGATTGGACACCCAGTACACTTCCTTCTCCTTCGGCCTTTTTATAAGAGGGTCCAGGACCCTCAACAGAAACAACTGCAGGAAAGAGGACATATGGCATCATTTTGAACAATAGATTACCGGTAAGGCATTGATTTTAGAAACCCGGAGATAATTTTTAGGAAACGGGAAATAGAAAAAAACATTGATTACACATCCAGTACACTTCTTTCTCCTTCGGCCTTTTTATAAGAGGCTCCAGGAACCTCAACAAAAACAACAGCAGGAAAGAGGACATATGGCATCCTTTTGAACAATAGATTACTGGTAAGGCATTGATTTTAGAAACCCGGAGATAATTTTTAGGAAACGGGAAATAGAAAAAAACATTGATTGGACGACCAGTACACTTCTTTCTCCTTCGGCCTTTTTATAAGAGGCTCCAGGACCCTCAACAGAAACAACAGCAGGAAACAGGACATATGGCATCCTTTTGAACAATAGATTACCAGAAAGGCATTGATTTTAGAAACCCGGAGATAATTTTTAGGAAACGGGAAATAGAAAAAAAACATTGATTGGACGACCAGTACACTTCTTTCTCCTTCGGCCTTTTTATAAGAGGCTCCAGGACCCTCAACAGAAACAACAGCAGGAAACAGGACATATGGCATCCTTTTGAACAATAGATTACCGGTAAGGCATTGATTTTAGAAACCCGGAGATAATTTTTAGGAAATGGGAAATAGAAAAAACACATTGATTGGACACCCAGTACACTTCTTTCTCCTTCGGCCTTTTTATAAGAGGCTCCAGGACCCTCAACAGAAACAACAGCAGGAAACAGGACATATGGCATCCTTTTGAAAAATAGATTACCGGTAAGGCATTGATTTTAGAAACCCGGAGATAATTTTTAGGAAACGGGAAATAGAAAAAAACATTGATTGGACACCCAGTACACTTCTTTCTCCTTCGGCCTTTTTATAAGAAGCTCCAGGACCCTCAACAGAAACAACAGCAGGAAACAGGACATATGGCATCCTTTTGAACAATAGATTACAGGTAAGGCATTGATTTTAGAAACCCAGAGATAATTTGTTGCAACCGGGAAATTGAACCCAAAAAATGATTGGACACATAGTACACTTCTTTCTACTTCAGCCTTTTTATAAGAGGCTCCAGGACCCTCATATGAAACAACAGCAGGAAAGAGGACATATGGCATCCTTTTGAACAATAGAGTACAGGTACAGCATTGATTTTAGAAACCCAGAGATAATTTGTTGCAACCGGGAAATTGAACCAAAAAAATGATTGGATGGACACCCAGTACAGTTCTGTCTACTTCAGCCTTTTTATAAGAGGCTCCAGGACCCTCATATGAAACAACAGCAGGAAAGAGGACATATGGCATCCTTTTGAACAATAGAGTACAGGTAAAGCATTGATTTTAGAAACCCGGAGATAATTTTTAGGAAACATGAAATAGAAAAAACATTGATTGGACACCCAGTACACTTCTTTCTCCTTCAGCCTTTTTATAAGAGGGTCCAGGACCCTCAACAGAAACAAAAGCATGAAAGAGGACATATGGCATCCTTTTGAAAAATAGATTACAGTTAAGGCATTGATTTTAGAAACCCGGAGATAATTTGTTGCAACCGGGAAATTGAACCCAAAAAATGATTGGACACCCAGTACACTTCTTTCTACTTCAGCCTTTTTATAAGAGGCTCCAGGACCCTCATATGAAACAACGGCAGGAAAGAGGACATATGGCATCCTTTTGAACAACAGAGTAGAGGTACAGCATTGATTTTAGAAACCCAGAGATAATTTGTTGCAACCGGGAAATTGAACCCAAAAAATGATTGGACACCCAGTACACTTCTGTCTACTTCAGCCTTTTTATAAGAGGCTCCAGGACCCTCATATGAAACAACAGCAGGAAAGAGGACATATGGCATCCTTTTGAACAATAGAGTACAGGTAAAGCATTGATTTTAGAAACCCGGAGATAATTTTTAGGAAACGTGAAATAGAAAAAAACATTGATTGGACACCCAGTACACTTCTTTCTCCTTCTGCCTTTTTATAAGAGGGTCCAGGACCCTCAACAGAAACAACAGCAGGAAAGAGGACATATGGCATCCTTTTGAAAAATAGATTACAGTTAAGGCATTGATTTTAGAAACCCGGAGATAATTTGTTGCAACCGGGAAATTGAACCCAAAAAATGATTGGACACCCAGTACACTTCTTTCTCCTTCGACCTTTTTATAAGAGGCTCCAGGACCCTCAACAGAAACAACAGCAGGAAACAGGACATATGGCATCCTTTTGAACAATAGATTACCGGTAAGGCATTGATTTTAGATACCCGGAGATAATTTTTAGGAAAGGGGAAATAGAAAAAAAACATTGATTGGACACCCAGTACACTTCTTTCTCCTTCGGCCTTTTCATAAGAGGCTCCAGGACCCTCAACAGAAACAACAGCAGGAAACAGGACATATGGCATCCTTTTGAACAATAGATTACCGGTAAGGCATTGATTTTAGAAACCCGGAGATAATTTTTAGGAAACAGGAAATAGAAAAAAACATTGATTGGACACCCAGTACACTTCTTTCTCCTTCGGCCTTTTTATAAGAAGCTCCAGGACCCTCAACAGAAACAACAGCAGGAAACAGGACATATGGCATCCTTTTGAACAATAGATTACAGGTAAGGCATTGATTTTAGAAACCCAGAGATAATTTGTTGCAACCGGGAAATTGAACCCAAAAAATGATTGGACGCCTAGTACACTTCTTTCTACTTCAGCCTTTTTATAAGAGGCTCCAGGACCCTCATATGAAACAACAGCAGGAAAGAGGACATATGGCATCCTTTTGAACAATAGAGTACAGGTACAGCATTGATTTTAGAAACCCAGAGATAATTTGTTGCAACCGGGAAATTGAACCAAAAAAATGATTGGATGGACACCCAGTACAGTTCTGTCTACTTCAGCCTTTTTATAAGAGGCTCCAGGACCCTCATATGAAACAACAGCAGGAAAGAGGACATATGGCATCCTTTTGAACAATAGAGTACAGGTAAAGCATTGATTTTAGAAACCCGGAGATAATTTTTAGGAAACATGAAATAGAAAAAAACATTGATTGGACACCCAGTACACTTCTTTCTCCTTCAGCCTTTTTATAAGAGGGTCCAGGACCCTCAACAGAAACAACAGCATGAAAGAGGACATCCTTTTGAAAGAGGGCATCCTTTTGAAAAATAGATTACAGTTAAGGCATTGATTTTAGAAACCCGGAGATAATTTGTTGCAACCGGGAAATTGAACCCAAAAAATGATTGGACACCCAGTACACTTCTTTCTACTTCAACCTTTTTATAAGAGGCTCCAGGACCCTCATATGAAACAACGGCAGGAAAGAGGACATATGGCATCCTTTTGAACAACAGAGTAGAGGTACAGCATTGATTTTAGAAACCCAGAGATAATTTGTTGCAACCGGGAAATTGAACCAAAAAAATGATTGGATGGACACCCAGTACACTTCTGTCTACTTCAGCCTTTTTATAAGAGGCTCCAGGACCCTCATATGAAACAACAGCAGGAAAGAGGACATATGGCATCCTTTTGAACAATAGAGTACAGGTAAAGCATTGATTTTAGAAACCCGGAGATAATTTTTAGGAAACGTGAAATAGAAAAAAACATTGATTGGACACCCAGTACACTTCTTTCTCCTTCTGCCTTTTTATAAGAGGGTCCAGGACCCTCAACAGAAACAACAGCAGGAAAGAGGACATATGGCATCCTTTTGAAAAATAGATTACAGTTAAGGCATTGATTTTAGAAACCCGGAGATAATTTGTTGCAACCGGGAAATTGAACCCAAAAAATGATTGGACACCCAGTACACTTCTTTCTACTTCAGCCTTTTTATAAGAGGCTCCAGGACCCTCATATGAAACAACAGCAGGAAAGAGGACATATGGCATCCTTTTGAACAATAGAGTACAGGTACAGCATTGATTTTAGAAAACCGGAGATAATTTGTTGGAACCGGGAAATTGAACCAAAAAAATGATTGGGTGGACACCCAGTACACTTCTTTCTACTTCAGCCTTTTTATAAGAGGGTCCAGGACTCTCATATGAAACAGCAGCAGGAAAGAGGACATATGGCATCCTTTTGAACAATAGAGTACAGGTACAGCATTGATTTTAGAAACCCAGAGATAATTTTTAGGAAACCGGAAATAGAAAAAAACATTCATTGGACACCCAGTACACTTCTTTCTCCTTCGGCCTTTTTATAAGAGGCTCCAGGACCCTCAACAGAAACAACAGCAGGAAAGAGGACATATGGCATCCTTTTGAACAATAGATTACCGGTAAGGCATTGATTTTAGAAACCCGGAGATAATTTGTTGCAACCGGGAAATGGAACCAAAAAACATTGATTGGACACCCAGTACACTTCTTTCTACATCAGCCTTTTTATAAGAGGGTCCAGGACCCTCAACAAAAACAGCAGCAGGAAAGAGGACATATGGCATCCTTTTGAACAATAGAGTACAGGTACAGCATTGATTTTAGAAACCCAGAGATAATTTTTAGGAAACGGGAATTAGAAAAAAAACATTGATTGGACACCCACTACACTTCTTTCTACTTCAGCCTTTTTATAAGAGGGTCCAGGACCCTCATATGAAACAGCAGCAGGAAAGAAGACATATGGCATCCTTTTGAACAATAGAGTACAGGTACAGCATTGATTTTAGAAACCCGGAGATAATTTTTAGGAAACATGAAATAGAAAAAAACATTGATTGGACACCCAGTACACTTCTTTCTCCTTCGGCCTTTTTATAAGAGGGTCCAGGACCCTCAACAGAAACAACAGCAGGAAAGAGGACATATGGCATCCTTTTGAACAATAGATTACCGGTAAGGCATTAATTTTAGAAACTCGGAGATAATTTGTTGCAACCGGGAAATTGAAAAAAACATTGATTGGACACCCAGTACACTTCTTTCTCCTTCAGACTTTTTATAAGAGGGTCCAGGACCCTCAACAGAAACAACAGCAGGAAAGAGGACATATGGCATCCTTTTGAACAATAGATTACCGGTAAGGCATTGATTTTAGAAACCCTGAGATAATTTGTTGCAACCGGGAAATAGAAAAAAAACATTGATTGGACACCCAGTACACTTCCTTCTCCTTCTGCCTTTTTATAAGAGGGTCCAGGACCCTCAACAGAAACAACTGCAGGAAAGAGGACATATGGCATCATTTTGAACAATAGATTACCGGTAAGGCATTGATTTTAGAAACCCGGAGATAATTTTTAGGAAACGGGAAATAGAAAAAAACATTGATTGCACATCCAGTACACTTCTTTCTCCTTCGGCCTTTTTATAAGAGGCTCCAGGAACCTCAACAAAAACAACAGCAGGAAAGAGGACATATGGCATCCTTTTGAACAATAGATTACTGGTAAGGCATTGATTTTAGAAACCCGGAGATAATTTTTAGGAAACGGGAAATAGAAAAAAACATTGATTGGACGACCAGTACACTTCTTTCTCCTTCGGCCTTTTTATAAGAGGCTCCAGGACCCTCAACAGAAACAACAGCAGGAAACAGGACATATGGCATCCTTTTGAACAATAGATTACCAGAAAGGCATTGATTTTAGAAACCCGGAGATAATTTTTAGGAAACGGGAAATAGAAAAAAACATTGATTGCACACCCAGTACACTTCTTTCTCCTTCGGCCTTTTTATAAGAGGCTCCAGGACCCTCAACAGACACAACAGCAGGAAACAGGACATATGGCATCCTTTTGAACAATAGATTACCGGTAAGGCATTGATTTTAGAAACCCGGAGATAATTTTTAGGAAACGGGAAATAGAAAAAAACATTGATTGGACACCGAGTACACTTCTTTCTCATTCGGCCTTTTTATAAGAGGCTCCAGGACCCTCAACAGAAACAACAGCAGGAAACAGGACATATGGCATCCTTTTGAACAATAGATTACAGGTAAGGCATTGATTTTAGAAACCCAGAGATAATTTTTAGGAAACGGGAAATAGAAAAAAACATTGATTGCACACCCAGTACACTTCTTTCTCCTTCTGCCTTTTTATAAGAGGCTCCAGGACCCTCAACAGAAACAACAGCAGGAAACAGGACATATGGCATCCTTTTGAACAATAGATTACCGGTAAGGCATTAATTTTAGAAACCCGGTGATAATTTTTAGGAAACGGGAAATAGAAAAAAAACATTGATTGGACGACCAGTACACTTCTTTCTCCTTCGGCCTTTTTATAAGAGGCTCCAGGACCCTCAACAGAAACAACAGCAGGAAACAGGACATATAGCATCCTTTTGAACAATAGATTACCAGTAAGGCATTGATTTTAGAAACCCGGAGATAATTTTTAGGAAATGGGAAATAGAAAAAAACATTAATTGGACACCCAGTACACTTCTTTCTCCTTCGACCTTTTTATAAGAGGCTCCAGGACCCTCAACAGAAACAACAGCAGGAAACAGGACATATGGCATCCTTTTGAACAATAGATTACCGGTAAGGCATTGATTTTAGAAACCCGGAGATAATTTTTAGGAAATGGGAAATAGAAAAAAAACATTGATTGGACACCCAGTACACTTCTTTCTCCTTCGGCCTTTTTATAAGAGGCTCCAGGACCCTCAACAGAAACAACAGCAGGAAACAGGACATATGGCATCCTTTTGAACAATAGATTACCGGTAAGGCATTGATTTTAGAAACCGGAGATAATTTTTAGGAAACGGGAAATAGAAAAAAACATTGATTGGACACCCAGTACACTTCTTTCTCTTTCGGCCTTTTTATAAGAAGCTCCAGGACCCTCAACAGAAACAACAGCAGGAAACAGGACATATGGCATCCTTTTGAACAATAGATTACAGGTAAGGCATTGATTTTAGAAACCCAGAGATAATTTGTTGCAACCGGGAAATTGAACCCAAAAAATGATTGGACACCTAGTACACTTCTTTCTACTTCAGCCTTTTTATAAGAGGCTCCAGGACCCTCATATGAAACAACAGCAGGAAAGAGGACATATGGCATCCTTTTGAACAATAGAGTACAGGTACAGCATTGATTTTAGAAACCCAGAGATAATTTGTTGCAACCAGGAAATTGAACCAAAAAAATGATTGGATGGACACCCAGTACAGTTCTGTCTACTTCAGCCTTTTTATAAGAGGCTCCAGGACCCTCATATGAAACAACAGCAGGAAAGAGGACATATGGCATCCTTTTGAACAATAGAGTACAGGTAAAGCATTGATTTTAGAAACCCGGAGATAATTTTTAGGAAACATGAAATAGAAAAAAACATTGATTGGACACCCAGTACACTTCTTTCTCCTTCGGCCTTTTTATAAGAGGGTCCATGGCCCTCAAAAGAAACAACAGCATGAAAGAGGACATATGGCATCCTTTTGAAAAATAGATTACAGTTAAGGCATTGATTTTAGAAACCCGGAGATAATTTGTTGCAACCGGGAAATTGAACCCAAAAAATGATTGGACACCCAGTACACTTCTTTCTACTTCAGCCTTTTTATAAGAGGCTCCAGGACCCTCATATGAAACAACAGCAGGAAAGAGGACATATGGCATCCTTTTGAACAACAGAGTAGAGGTACAGCATTGATTTTAGAAACCCAGAGATAATTTGTTGCAACCGGGAAATTGAACCAAAAAAATGATTGGATGGACACCCAGTACACTTCTGTCTACTTCAGCCATTTTATAAGAGGCTCCAGGACCCTCATATGAAACAACAGCAGGAAAGAGGACATATGGCATCCTTTTGAACAATAGAGTACAGGTAAAGCATTGATTTTAGAAACCCGGAGATAATTTTTAGGAAACGTGAAATAGAAAAAAACATTGATTGGACACCCAGTACACTTCTTTCTCCTTCTGCCTTTTTATAAGAGGGTCCAGGACCCTCAACAGAAACAACAGCAGGAAAGAGGACATATGGCATCCTTTTGAAAAATAGATTACAGTTAAGGCATTGATTTTAGAAACCCGGAGATAATTTGTTGGAACCGGGAAATTGAACCAAAAAAATGATTGGATGGACACCCAGTACACTTCTTTCTACTTCAGCCTTTTTATAAGAGTGTCCAGGACCCTCAACAGAAACAACAGCAGGAAACAGGACATATGGCATCCTTTTGAACAATAGATTACCGGTAAGGCATTGATTTTAGAAACCCGGAGATAATTTTTAGGAAACGGGAAATAGAAAAAAACATTGATTGGACACCCAGTACACTTCTTTCTCCTTCGGCCTTTTTATAAGAAGCTCCAGGACCCTCAACAGAAACAACAGCAGGAAACAGGACATATGGCATCCTTTTGAACAATAGATTACAGGTAAGGCATTGATTTTAGAAACCCAGAGATAATTTGTTGCAACCGGGAAATTGAACCCAAAAAATGATTGGACACATAGTACACTTCTTTCTACTTCAGCCTTTTTATAAGAGGCTCCAGGACCCTCATATGAAACAACAGCAGGAAAGAGGACATATGGCATCCTTTTGAACAATAGAGTACAGGTACAGCATTGATTTTAGAAACCCAGAGATAATTTGTTGCAACCGGGAAATTGAACCAAAAAAATGATTGGATGGACACCCAGTACAGTTCTGTCTACTTCAGCCTTTTTATAAGAGGCTCCAGGACCCTCATATGAAACAACAGCAGGAAAGAGGACATATGGCATCCTTTTGAACAATAGAGTACAGGTAAAGCATTGATTTTAGAAACCCGGAGATAATTTTTAGGAAACATGAAATAGAAAAAACATTGATTGGACACCCAGTACACTTCTTTCTCCTTCAGCCTTTTTATAAGAGGGTCCAGGACCCTCAACAGAAACAAAAGCATGAAAGAGGACATATGGCATCCTTTTGAAAAATAGATTACAGTTAAGGCATTGATTTTAGAAACCCGGAGATAATTTGTTGCAACCGGGAAATTGAACCCAAAAAATGATTGGACACCCAGTACACTTCTTTCTACTTCAGCCTTTTTATAAGAGGCTCCAGGACCCTCATATGAAACAACGGCAGGAAAGAGGACATATGGCATCCTTTTGAACAACAGAGTAGAGGTACAGCATTGATTTTAGAAACCCAGAGATAATTTGTTGCAACCGGGAAATTGAACCCAAAAAATGATTGGACACCCAGTACACTTCTGTCTACTTCAGCCTTTTTATAAGAGGCTCCAGGACCCTCATATGAAACAACAGCAGGAAAGAGGACATATGGCATCCTTTTGAACAATAGAGTACAGGTAAAGCATTGATTTTAGAAACCCGGAGATAATTTTTAGGAAACGTGAAATAGAAAAAAACATTGATTGGACACCCAGTACACTTCTTTCTCCTTCTGCCTTTTTATAAGAGGGTCCAGGACCCTCAACAGAAACAACAGCAGGAAAGAGGACATATGGCATCCTTTTGAAAAATAGATTACAGTTAAGGCATTGATTTTAGAAACCCGGAGATAATTTGTTGCAACCGGGAAATTGAACCCAAAAAATGATTGGACACCCAGTACACTTCTTTCTCCTTCGACCTTTTTATAAGAGGCTCCAGGACCCTCAACAGAAACAACAGCAGGAAACAGGACATATGGCATCCTTTTGAACAATAGATTACCGGTAAGGCATTGATTTTAGATACCCGGAGATAATTTTTAGGAAAGGGGAAATAGAAAAAAAACATTGATTGGACACCCAGTACACTTCTTTCTCCTTCGGCCTTTTCATAAGAGGCTCCAGGACCCTCAACAGAAACAACAGCAGGAAACAGGACATATGGCATCCTTTTGAACAATAGATTACCGGTAAGGCATTGATTTTAGAAACCCGGAGATAATTTTTAGGAAACGGGAAATAGAAAAAAACATTGATTGGACACCCAGTACACTTCTTTCTCCTTCGGCCTTTTTATAAGAAGCTCCAGGACCCTCAACAGAAACAACAGCAGGAAACAGGACATATGGCATCCTTTTGAACAATAGATTACAGGTAAGGCATTGATTTTAGAAACCCAGAGATAATTTGTTGCAACCGGGAAATTGAACCCAAAAAATGATTGGACGCCTAGTACACTTCTTTCTACTTCAGCCTTTTTATAAGAGGCTCCAGGACCCTCATATGAAACAACAGCAGGAAAGAGGACATATGGCATCCTTTTGAACAATAGAGTACAGGTACAGCATTGATTTTAGAAACCCAGAGATAATTTGTTGCAACCGGGAAATTGAACCAAAAAAATGATTGGATGGACACCCAGTACAGTTCTGTCTACTTCAGCCTTTTTATAAGAGGCTCCAGGACCCTCATATGAAACAACAGCAGGAAAGAGGACATATGGCATCCTTTTGAACAATAGAGTACAGGTAAAGCATTGATTTTAGAAACCCGGAGATAATTTTTAGGAAACATGAAATAGAAAAAAACATTGATTGGACACCCAGTACACTTCTTTCTCCTTCAGCCTTTTTATAAGAGGGTCCAGGACCCTCAACAGAAACAACAGCATGAAAGAGGACATATGGCATCCTTTTGAAAAATAGATTACAGTTAAGGCATTGATTTTAGAAACCCGGAGATAATTTGTTGCAACCGGGAAATTGAACCCAAAAAATGATTGGACACCCAGTACACTTCTTTCTACTTCAACCTTTTTATAAGAGGCTCCAGGACCCTCATATGAAACAACGGCAGGAAAGAGGACATATGGCATCCTTTTGAACAACAGAGTAGAGGTACAGCATTGATTTTAGAAACCCAGAGATAATTTGTTGCAACCGGGAAATTGAACCAAAAAAATGATTGGATGGACACCCAGTACACTTCTGTCTACTTCAGCCTTTTTATAAGAGGCTCCAGGACCCTCATATGAAACAACAGCAGGAAAGAGGACATATGGCATCCTTTTGAACAATAGAGTACAGGTAAAGCATTGATTTTAGAAACCCGGAGATAATTTTTAGGAAACGTGAAATAGAAAAAAACATTGATTGGACACCCAGTACACTTCTTTCTCCTTCTGCCTTTTTATAAGAGGGTCCAGGACCCTCAACAGAAACAACAGCAGGAAAGAGGACATATGGCATCCTTTTGAAAAATAGATTACAGTTAAGGCATTGATTTTAGAAACCCGGAGATAATTTGTTGCAACCGGGAAATTGAACCCAAAAAATGATTGGACACCCAGTACACTTCTTTCTACTTCAGCCTTTTTATAAGAGGCTCCAGGACCCTCATATGAAACAACAGCAGGAAAGAGGACATATGGCATCCTTTTGAACAATAGAGTACAGGTACAGCATTGATTTTAGAAAACCGGAGATAATTTGTTGGAACCGGGAAATTGAACCAAAAAAATGATTGGGTGGACACCCAGTACACTTCTTTCTACTTCAGCCTTTTTATAAGAGGGTCCAGGACCCTCATATGAAACAGCAGCAGGAAAGAGGACATATGGCATCCTTTTGAACAATAGAGTACAGGTACAGCATTGATTTTAGAAACCCAGAGATAATTTTTAGGAAACCGGAAATAGAAAAAAACATTCATTGGACACCCAGTACACTTCTTTCTCCTTCGGCCTTTTTATAAGAGGCTCCAGGACCCTCAACAGAAACAACAGCAGGAAAGAGGACATATGGCATCCTTTTGAACAATAGATTACCGGTAAGGCATTGATTTTAGAAACCCGGAGATAATTTGTTGCAACCGGGAAATGGAACCAAAAAACATTGATTGGACACCCAGTACACTTCTTTCTACATCAGCCTTTTTATAAGAGGGTCCAGGACCCTCAACAAAAACAGCAGCAGGAAAGAGGACATATGGCATCCTTTTGAACAATAGAGTACAGGTACAGCATTGATTTTAGAAACCCAGAGATAATTTTTAGGAAACGGGAATTAGAAAAAAAACATTGATTGGACACCCACTACACTTCTTTCTACTTCAGCCTTTTTATAAGAGGGTCCAGGACCCTCATATGAAACAGCAGCAGGAAAGAAGACATATGGCATCCTTTTGAACAATAGAGTACAGGTACAGCATTGATTTTAGAAACCCGGAGATAATTTTTAGGAAACATGAAATAGAAAAAAACATTGATTGGACACCCAGTACACTTCTTTCTCCTTCGGCCTTTTTATAAGAGGGTCCAGGACCCTCAACAGAAACAACAGCAGGAAAGAGGACATATGGCATCCTTTTGAACAATAGATTACCGGTAAGGCATTAATTTTAGAAACTCCGAGATAATTTGTTGCAACCGGGAAATTGAAAAAAACATTGATTGGACACCCAGTACACTTCTTTCTCCTTCAGACTTTTTATAAGAGGGTCCAGGACCCTCAACAGAAACAACAGCAGGAAAGAGGACATATGGCATCCTTTTGAACAATAGATTACCGGTAAGGCATTGATTTTAGAAACCCTGAGATAATTTGTTGCAACCGGGAAATAGAAAAAAAACATTGATTGGACACCCAGTACACTTCCTTCTCCTTCTGCCTTTTTATAAGAGGGTCCAGGACCCTCAACAGAAACAACTGCAGGAAAGAGGACATATGGCATCATTTTGAACAATAGATTACCGGTAAGGCATTGATTTTAGAAACCCGGAGATAATTTTTAGGAAACGGGAAATAGAAAAAAACATTGATTGCACATCCAGTACACTTCTTTCTCCTTCGGCCTTTTTATAAGAGGCTCCAGGAACCTCAACAAAAACAACAGCAGGAAAGAGGACATATGGCATCCTTTTGAACAATAGATTACTGGTAAGGCATTGATTTTAGAAACCCGGAGATAATTTTTAGGAAACGGGAAATAGAAAAAAACATTGATTGGACGACCAGTACACTTCTTTCTCCTTCGGCCTTTTTATAAGAGGCTCCAGGACTCTCAACAGAAACAACAGCAGGAAACAGGACATATGGCATCCTTTTGAACAATAGATTACCAGAAAGGCATTGATTTTAGAAACCCGGAGATAATTTTTAGGAAACGGGAAATAGAAAAAAACATTGATTGCACACCCAGTACACTTCTTTCTCCTTCGGCCTTTTTATAAGAGGCTCCAGGACCCTCAACAGACACAACAGCAGGAAACAGGACATATGGCATCCTTTTGAACAATAGATTACCGGTAAGGCATTGATTTTAGAAACCCGGAGATAATTTTTAGGAAACGGGAAATAGAAAAAAACATTGATTGGACACCGAGTACACTTCTTTCTCATTCGGCCTTTTTATAAGAGGCTCCAGGACCCTCAACAGAAACAACAGCAGGAAACAGGACATATGGCATCCTTTTGAACAATAGATTACAGGTAAGGCATTGATTTTAGAAACCCAGAGATAATTTTTAGGAAACGGGAAATAGAAAAAAACATTGATTGCACACCCAGTACACTTCTTTCTCCTTCTGCCTTTTTATAAGAGGCTCCAGGACCCTCAACAGAAACAACAGCAGGAAACAGGACATATGGCATCCTTTTGAACAATAGATTACCGGTAAGGCATTAATTTTAGAAACCCGGTGATAATTTTTAGGAAACGGGAAATAGAAAAAAAACATTGATTGGACGACCAGTACACTTCTTTCTCCTTCGGCCTTTTTATAAGAGGCTCCAGGACCCTCAACAGAAACAACAGCAGGAAACAGGACATATAGCATCCTTTTGAACAATAGATTACCAGTAAGGCATTGATTTTAGAAACCCGGAGATAATTTTTAGGAAATGGGAAATAGAAAAAAACATTAATTGGACACCCAGTACACTTCTTTCTCCTTCGACCTTTTTATAAGAGGCTCCAGGACCCTCAACAGAAACAACAGCAGGAAACAGGACATATGGCATCCTTTTGAACAATAGATTACCGGTAAGGCATTGATTTTAGAAACCCGGAGATAATTTTTAGGAAATGGGAAATAGAAAAAAAACATTGATTGGACACCCAGTACACTTCTTTCTCCTTCGGCCTTTTTATAAGAGGCTCCAGGACCCTCAACAGAAACAACAGCAGGAAACAGGACATATGGCATCCTTTTGAACAATAGATTACCGGTAAGGCATTGATTTTAGAAACTGGAGATAATTTTTAGGAAACGGGAAATAGAAAAAAACATTGATTGGACACCCAGTACACTTCTTTCTCTTTCGGCCTTTTTATAAGAAGCTCCAGGACCCTCAACAGAAACAACAGCAGGAAACAGGACATATGGCATCCTTTTGAACAATAGATTACAGGTAAGGCATTGATTTTAGAAACCCAGAGATAATTTGTTGCAACCGGGAAATTGAACCCAAAAAATGATTGGACACCTAGTACACTTCTTTCTACTTCAGCCTTTTTATAAGAGGCTCCAGGACCCTCATATGAAACAACAGCAGGAAAGAGGACATATGGCATCCTTTTGAACAATAGAGTACAGGTACAGCATTGATTTTAGAAACCCAGAGATAATTTGTTGCAACCAGGAAATTGAACCAAAAAAATGATTGGATGGACACCCAGTACAGTTCTGTCTACTTCAGCCTTTTTATAAGAGGCTCCAGGACCCTCATATGAAACAACAGCAGGAAAGAGGACATATGGCATCCTTTTGAACAATAGAGTACAGGTAAAGCATTGATTTTAGAAACCCGGAGATAATTTTTAGGAAACATGAAATAGAAAAAAACATTGATTGGACACCCAGTACACTTCTTTCTCCTTCGGCCTTTTTATAAGAGGGTCCATGGCCCTCAAAAGAAACAACAGCATGAAAGAGGACATATGGCATCCTTTTGAAAAATAGATTACAGTTAAGGCATTGATTTTAGAAACCCGGAGATAATTTGTTGCAACCGGGAAATTGAACCCAAAAAATGATTGGACACCCAGTACACTTCTTTCTACTTCAGCCTTTTTATAAGAGGCTCCAGGACCCTCATATGAAACAACAGCAGGAAAGAGGACATATGGCATCCTTTTGAACAACAGAGTAGAGGTACAGCATTGATTTTAGAAACCCAGAGATAATTTGTTGCAACCGGGAAATTGAACCAAAAAAATGATTGGATGGACACCCAGTACACTTCTGTCTACTTCAGCCATTTTATAAGAGGCTCCAGGACCCTCATATGAAACAACAGCAGGAAAGAGGACATATGGCATCCTTTTGAACAATAGAGTACAGGTAAAGCATTGATTTTAGAAACCCGGAGATAATTTTTAGGAAACGTGAAATAGAAAAAAACATTGATTGGACACCCAGTACACTTCTTTCTCCTTCTGCCTTTTTATAAGAGGGTCCAGGACCCTCAACAGAAACAGCAGCAGGAAAGAGGACATATGGCATCCTTTTGAAAAATAGATTACAGTTAAGGCATTGATTTTAGAAACCCGGAGATAATTTGTTGGAACCGGGAAATTGAACCAAAAAAATGATTGGATGGACACCCAGTACACTTCTTTCTACTTCAGCCTTTTTATAAGAGGGTCCAGGACCCTCATATGAAACAGCAGCAGGAAAGAGGACATATGGCATCCTTTTGAACAATAGAGTACAGGTACAGCATTGATTTTAGAAACCCAGAGATAATTTTTAGGAAACCGGAAATAGAAAAAAACATTCATTGGACACCCAGTACACTTCTTTCTCCTTCGGCCTTTTTATAAGAGGCTCCAGGACCCTCAACAGAAACAACAGCAGGAAAGAGGACATATGGCATCCTTTTGAACAATAGATTACCGGTAAGGCATTGATTTTAGAAACCCGGAGATAATTTGTTGCAACCGGGAAATGGAACCAAAAAACATTGATTGGATACCCAGTACACTTCTTTTTACATCAGCCTTTTTATAAGAGGGTCCAGGACCCTCAACAAAAACAGCAGCAGGAAAGAGGACATATGGCATCCTTTTGAACAATAGAGTACAGGTACAGCATTGATTTTAGAAACCCAGAGATAATTTTTAGGAAACGGGAATTAGAAAAAAAACATTGATTGGACACCCAGTACACTTCTTTCTACTTCAGCCTTTTTATAAGAGGGTCCAGGACCCTCATATGAAACAGCAGCAGGAAAGAAGACATATGGCATCCTTTTGAACAATAGAGTACAGGTACAGCATTGATTTTAGAAACCCGGAGATAATTTTTAGGAAACGTGAAATAGAAAAAAACATTGATTGGACACCCAGTACACTTCTTTCTCCTTCGGCCTTTTTATAAGAGGGTCCAGGACCCTCAACAGAAACAACAGCAGGAAAGAGGACATATGGCATCCTTTTGAACAATAGATTACCGGTAAGGCATTAATTTTAGAAACTCGGAGATAATTTGTTGCAACCGGGAAATTGAAAAAAACATTGATTGGACACCCAGTACACTTCTTTCTCCTTCAGACTTTTTATAAGAGGGTCCAGGACCCTCAACAGAAACAACAGCAGGAAAGAGAACATATGGCATCCTTTTGAACTATAGATTACCGGTAAGGCATTGATTTTAGAAACCCTGAGATAATTTGTTGCAACCGGGAAATAGAAAAAAAACATTGATTGGACACCCAGTACACTTCCTTCTCCTTCGGCCTTTTTATAAGAGGGTCCAGGACCCTCAACAGAAACAACCGCAGGAAAGAGGACATATGGCATCATTTTGAACAATAGATTACCGGTAAGGCATTGATTTTAGAAACCCGGAGATAATTTTTAGGAAACGGGAAATAGAAAAAAAACATTGATTGGACACCGAGTACACTTCTTTCTCATTCGGCCTTTTTATAAGAGGCTCCAGGACCCTCAACAGAAACAACAGCAGGAAACAGGACATATGGCATCCTTTTGAACAATAGATTACAGGTAAGGCATTGATTTTAGAAACCCAGAGATAATTTTTAGGAAACGGGAAATAGAAAAAAACATTGATTGCACACCCAGTACACTTCTTTCTCCTTCTGCCTTTTTATAAGAGGCTCCAGGACCCTCAACAGAAACAACAGCAGGAAACAGGACATATGGCATCCTTTTGAACAATAGATTACCATTAAGGCATTAATTTTAGAAACCCGGTGATAATTTTTAGGAAACGGGAAATAGAAAAAAAAACATTGATTGGACGACCAGTACACTTCTTTCTCCTTCGGCCTTTTTATAAGAGGCTCCAGGACCCTCAACAGAAACAACAGCAGGAAACAGGACATATAGCATCCTTTTGAACAATAGATTACCAGTAAGGCATTGATTTTAGAAACCCGGAGATAATTTTTAGGAAATGGGAAATAGAAAAAAACATTGATTGGACACCCAGTACACTTCTTTCTCCTTCGACCTTTTTATAAGAGGCTCCAGGACCCTCAACAGAAACAACAGCAGGAAACAGGACATATGGCATCCTTTTGAACAATAGATTACCGGTAAGGCATTGATTTTAGAAACCCGGAGATAATTTTTAGGAAATGGGAAATAGAAAAAAAACATTGATTGGACACCCAGTACACTTCTTTCTCCTTCGGCCTTTTTATAAGAGGCTCCAGGACCCTCAACAGAAACAACAGCAGGAAACAGGACATATGGCATCCTTTTGAACAATAGATTACCGGTAAGGCATTGATTTTAGAAACCGGAGATAATTTTTAGGAAACGGGAAATAGAAAAAAACATTGATTGGACACCCAGTACACTTCTTTCTCCTTCGGCCTTTTTATAAGAAGCTCCAGGACCCTCAACAGAAACAACAGCAGGAAACAGGACATATGGCATCCTTTTGAACAATAGATTACAGGTAAGGCATTGATTTTAGAAACCCAGAGATAATTTGTTGCAACCGGGAAATTGAACCCAAAAAATGATTGGACACCCAGTACACTTCTTTCTACTTCAGCCTTTTTATAAGAGGCTCCAGGACCCTCATATGAAACAACAGCAGGAAAGAGGACATATGGCATCCTTTTGAACAATAGAGTACAGGTACAGCATTGATTTTAGAAACCCAGAGATAATTTGTTGCAACCGGGAAATTGAACCAAAAAAATGATTGGATGGACACCCAGTACAGTTCTGTCTACTTCAGCCTTTTTATAAGAGGCTCCAGGACCCTCATATGAAACAACAGCAGGAAAGAGGACATATGGCATCCTTTTGAACAATAGAGTACAGGTAAAGCATTGATTTTAGAAACCCGGAGATAATTTTTAGGAAACATGAAATAGAAAAAAACATTGATTGGACACCCAGTACACTTCTTTCTCCTTCGGCCTTTTTATAAGAGGGTCCATGGCCCTCAAAAGAAACAACAGCATGAAAGAGGACATATGGCATCCTTTTGAAAAATAGATTACAGTTAAGGCATTGATTTTAGAAACCCGGAGATAATTTGTTGCAACCGGGAAATTGAACCCAAAAAATGATTGGACACCCAGTACACTTCTTTCTACTTCAGCCTTTTTATAAGAGGCTCCAGGACCCTCATATGAAACAACAGCAGGAAAGAGGACATATGGCATCCTTTTGAACAACAGAGTAGAGGTACAGCATTGATTTTAGAAACCCAGAGATAATTTGTTGCAACCGGGAAATTGAACCAAAAAAATGATTGGATGGACACCCAGTACACTTCTGTCTACTTCAGCCATTTTATAAGAGGCTCCAGGACCCTCATATGAAACAACAGCAGGAAAGAGGACATATGGCATCCTTTTGAACAATAGAGTACAGGTAAAGCATTGATTTTAGAAACCCGGAGATAATTTTTAGGAAACGTGAAATAGAAAAAAACATTTATTGGACACCCAGTACACTTCTTTCTCCTTCTGCCTTTTTATAAGAGGGTCCAGGACCCTCAACAGAAACAACAGCAGGAAAGAGGACATATGGCATCCTTTTGAAAAATAGATTACAGTTAAGGCATTGATTTTAGAAACCCAGAGATAATTTGTTGCAACCGGGAAATTGAACCCAAAAAATGATTGGACACCCAGTACACTTCTTTCTACTTCAGCCTTTTTATAAGAGGCTCCAGGACCCTCATATGAAACAACAGCAGGAAAGAGGACATATGGCATCCTTTTGAACAATAGAGTACAGGTACAGCATTGATTTTAGAAAACCGGAGATAATTTGTTGGAACCGGGAAATTGAACCAAAAAAATGATTGGATGGACACCCAGTACACTTCTTTCTACTTCAGCCTTTTTATAAGAGGGTCCAGGACCCTCATATGAAACAGCAGCAGGAAAGAGGACATATGGCATCCTTTTGAACAATAGAGTACAGGTACAGCATTGATTTTAGAAACCCAGAGATAATTTTTAGGAAACCGGAAATAGAAAAAAACATTCATTGGACACCCAGTACACTTCTTTCTCCTTCGGCCTTTTTATAAGAGGCTCCAGGACCCTCAACAGAAACAACAGCAGGAAAGAGGACATATGGCATCCTTTTGAACAATAGATTACCGGTAAGGCATTGATTTTAGAAACCCGGAGATAATTTGTTGCAACCGGGAAATGGAACCAAAAAACATTGATTGGACACCCAGTACACTTCTTTCTACATCAGCCTTTTTATAATAGGGTCCAGGACCGTCAACAAAAACAGCAGCAGGAAAGAGGACATATGGCATCCTTTTGAACAATAGAGTACAGGTACAGCATTGATTTTAGAAACCCAGAGATAATTTTTAGGAAACGGGAATTAGAAAAAAAACATTGATTGGACACCCAGTACACTTCTTTCTACTTCAGCCTTTTTATAAGAGGGTCCAGGACCCTCATATGAAACAGCAGCAGGAAAGAAGACATATGGCATCCTTTTGAACAATAGAGTACAGGTACAGCATTGATTTTAGAAACCCGGAGATAATTTTTAGGAAACGTGAAATAGAAAAAAACATTGATTGGACACCCAGTACACTTCTTTCTCCTTCGGCCTTTTTATAAGAGGGTCCAGGACCCTCAACAGAAACAACAGCAGGAAAGAGGACATATGGCATCCTTTTGAACAATAGATTACCGGTAAGGCATTAATTTTAGAAACTCGGAGATAATTTGTTGCAACCGGGAAATTGAAAAAAACATTGATTGGACACCCAGTACACTTCTTTCTCCTTCAGACTTTTTATAAGAGGGTCCAGGACCCTCAACAGAAACAACAGCAGGAAAGAGGACATATGGCATCCTTTTGAACTATAGATTACCGGTAAGGCATTGATTTTAGAAACCCTGAGATAATTTGTTGCAACCGGGAAATAGAAAAAAAACATTGATTGGACACCCAGTACACTTCCTTCTCCTTCGGCCTTTTTATAAGAGGGTCCAGGACCCTCAACAGAAACAACCGCAGGAAAGAGGACATATGGCATCATTTTGAACAATAGATTACCGGTAAGGCATTGATTTTAGAAACCCGGAGATAATTTTTAGGAAACGGGAAATAGAAAAAAACATTGATTGCACATCCAGTGCACTTCTTTCTCCTTTGGCCTTTTTATAAGAGGCTCCAGGAACCTCAACAAAAACAACAGCAGGAAAGAGGACATATGGCATCCTTTTGAACAATAGATTACTGGTAAGGCATTGATTTTAGAAACCCGGAGATAATTGTTAGGAAACGGGAAATAGAAAAAAACATTGATTGGACGACCAGTACACTTCTTTCTCCTTCGGCCTTTTTCTAAGAGGCTCCAGGACCCTCAACAGAAACAACAGCAGGAAACAGGACATATGGCATCCTTTTGAACAATAGATTACCAGAAAGGCATTGATTTTAGAAACCCGGAGATAATTTTTAGGAAATGGGAAATAGAAAAAAACATTGATTGCACACCCAGTACACTTCTTTCTCCTTCGGCCTTTTTATAAGAGGCTCCAGGACCCTCAACAGACACAACAGCAGGAAACAGGACATATGGCATCCTTTTGAACAATAGATTACCGGTAAGGCATTGATTTTAGAAACCCGGAGATAATTTTTAGGAAACGGGAAATAGAAAAAAACATTGATTGGACACCGAGTACACTTCTTTCTCATTCGGCCTTTTTATAAGAGGCTCCAGGACCCTCAACAGAAACAACAGCAGGAAACAGGACATATGGCATCCTTTTGAACAATAGATTACAGGTAAGGCATTGATTTTAGAAACCCAGAGATAATTTTTAGGAAACGGGAAGTAGAAAAAAACATTGATTGCACACCCAGTACACTTCTTTCTCCTTCTGCCTTTTTATAAGAGGCTCCAGGACCCTCAACAGAAACAACAGCAGGAAACAGGACATATGGCATCCTTTTGAACAATAGATTACCGGTAAGGCATTAATTTTAGAAACCCGGTGATAATTTTTAGGAAACGGGAAATAGAAAAAAAACATTGATTGGACGACCAGTACACTTCTTTCTCCTTCGGCCTTTTTATAAGAGGCTCCAGGACCCTCAACAGAAACAACAGCAGGAAACAGGACATATAGCATCCTTTTGAACAATAGATTACCAGTAAGGCATTGATTTTAGAAACCCGGAGATAATTTTTAGGAAATGGGAAATAGAAAAAACATTGATTGGACACCCAGTACACTTCTTTCTCCTTCGACCTTTTTATAAGAGGCTCCAGGACCCTCAACAGAAACAACAGCAGGAAACAGGACATATGGCATCCTTTTGAACAATAGATTACCGGTAAGGCATTGATTTTAGAAACCCGGAGATAATTTTTAGGAAACGGGAAATAGAAAAAAACATTGATTGGACACCCAGTACACTTCTTTCTCCTTCGGCCTTTTTATAAGAGGCTCCAGGACCCTCAATAGAAACAACAGCAGGAAACAGGACATATGGCATCCTTTTGAACAATAGATTACAGGTAAGGCATTGATTTTAGAAACCCAGAGATAATTTGTTGCAACCGGGAAATTGAACCCAAAAAATGATTGGACACCCAGTACACTTCTTTCTACTTCAGCCTTTTTATAAGAGGCTCCAGGACCCTCATATGAAACAACAGCAGGAAAGAGGACATATGGCATTCTTTTGAACAATAGAGTACAGGTACAGCATTGATTTTAGAAACCCGGAGATAATTTGTTGCAACCGGGAAATTGAACCAAAAAAATTATTGGATTGACACCCAGTACACTTCTGTCTACTTCAGCCTTTTTATAAGAGGCTCCAGGACCCTCATATGAAACAACAGCAGTAAAGAGGACATATGGCATCCTTTTGAACAATAGAGTACAGGTAAAGCATTGATTTTAGAAACCCGGAGATAATTTTTAGGAAACGTGAAATAGAAAAAAACATTGATTAGACACCCAGTACACTTCTTTCTCCTTCGGCCTTTTTTATAAGAGGGTTTAGGACCCTCAACAGAAACAACAGCAGGAAAGAGGACATATGGCATCCTTTTGAAAAATAGATTACAGTTAAGGCATTGATTTTAGAAACCCGGAGATAATTTGTTGCAACCGGGAAATTGAACCCAAAAAATGATTGGACACCCAGTACACTTCTTTCTACTTCAGCATTTTTATAAGAGGCTCCAGGACCCTCATATGAAACAACAGCAGGAAAGAGGACATATGGCATCCTTTTGAACAACAGAGTACAGGTACAGCATTGATTTTAGAAACCCGGAGATAATTTGTTGGAACCGGGAAATTGAACCAAAAAAATGATTGGATGGACACCCAGTACACTTCTTTCTACTTCAGCCTTTTTATAAGAGGATCCAGGACCCTCATATGAAACAGCAGCAGGAAAGAGGACATATGGCATCCTTTTGAATAATAGAGTACAGGTACAGCATTGATTTTAGAAACCCAGAGATAATTTTTAGGAAACCGGAAATAGAAAAAAACATTGATTGGACACCCAGTACACTTCTTTCTTCTTCGGCCTTTTTATAAGAGGCTCCAGGACCCTCAATAGAAACAACAGCAGGAAAGACGACATATGGCATCCTTTTGAACAATAGATTACCGGTAAGGCATTGATTTTAGAAACCCGGAGATAATTTGTTGCAACCGGGAAATGGAACCAAAAAACATTGATTGGACACCCAGTACACTTCTTTCTACATCAGCCTTTTTATAAGAGGGTCCAGGACCCTCAACAAAAACAGCAGCAGGAAAGAGGACATATGGCATCCTTTTGAACAATAGAGTACAGGTACAGCATTGATTTTAGAAACCCAGAGATAATTTTTAGGAAACGGGAATTAGAAAAAAACATTGATTGGACACCCAGCACACTTCTTTCTACTTCAGCCTTTTTATAAGAGGGTCCAGGACCCTCATATGAAACAGCAGCAGGAAAGAAGACATATGGCATCCTTTTGAACAATAGAGTACAGGTACAGCATTGATTTTAGAAACCCAGAGAGAATTTTTAGGAAACGGGAAATAGAAAAAAACATTGATTGGACAACGAGTACACTTCTTTCTCCTTCGGCCTTTTTATAAGAGGGTCTAGGACCCTCAACAGAAACAACAGCAGGAAAGAGGACATATGGCATCCTTTTGAACAATAGAGTACAGGTAAGGCATTGATTTTAGAAACCTGGATATAATTTGTTGCAACCGGGAAATGGAACCAAAAAAATGATTGGTCACCCAGTACACTTCTTTCTACTTCAGCCTTTTTATAAGAGGGTCCTGGACCCTCAACAAAAACAACAGCAGGAAAGAGGACATATGGCATCCTTTTGAACAATAGATTACATGGAAGGCATTGATTTTAGGAACCCAGATATAATTTGTTGCAACCGGGAAATTGAACCAAAGAAATGATTGGGCACCCAGTACACTTCTTTTTACTTCAGCCTTTTTATAAGAGGCTCCAGGACCCTCAACAAAAACAACAGCAGGGAGCTGAGCTTAGGAGTACAAGGGACTGGGACAATAATAATGTGAAGGGGAAGATTCAGGAGTTGGGGCCTTTTGATTTGGTTATCGGGGGAAATCCTTGCAATGACCTTGCTCTGGTGAATCCATATCGCAAAGGTCTTTTTGAAGGCACTGGGTGTCTATTTTTTGACTTTCAGCATTTGGTACATGAAGCGCGACTTTAGGCTGGTGAGAACCGACCTTTATTCTGGCTGTTTGAAAATGTTGTGGCTATGGACAAACATGTGAAGAGGGCCATCTGCCATATTCTGCACGCAAGCCCTGTGATTATTGACGCTAAACATGTGTCACCTGCAAGCAGAGCTCGTTACTTCTGGGGAAATCTTCCTGGTATGGACAGGCCACTGTTTCCCACAGCAAATCATAAGCTGGAACTACAAGATTGTCTTGAGTATGGTAGGAAAGCAAAGTTTAGTAAAGTCTGTACTATCACCACGCAACTGAACTCCTTGAAGCAAGGGAAATGCGAGCAGTTTCCTGTGGTTATGGATGACAAGGAGGACGTCCTGTGGGGCACAGAGATGGAGAGGATTTTTGGTTTCCCTGTACACTACACAGATGTCTCCAACATCACCCGAAACACAAGACAGCGACTCTTGGGAAGTTCTTGGAGTGTTCCGGTCATTAGCCATCTCTTTGCGCCCCTAAAGGAATACTTTACCAGTGTTTAACCCCTTCACTTATAAGCCTAACCACTGTGTGAAGCAGATTTTAACTTTTTTATGCTGCTGCTTATAGATCTAACCCCTGTTGTAAATCATGCTTCAGTTAGTAACTCAAGTTAAATTATATCTTTTTTTTTTTTATTAGGCTCAGCAGATTCAAAACATAAGAACAGGAGGGCAAATGGCAGGTACTCCAATAACCAGATAGGCGCAACTAAATTCGGTAAAAAATACAAAACTTTAATAAAAAAATATATTTAAAAAATTGTATATAAAATACACAATCAAGCTGGACACAAAGACAGGGGGTGAAAAAGACAGGCCTGACGCGTTTCGCGCCCCCTAGTGGCGCTTATTCATAGGCTGCAGCACCTAGTGTGTGGTGCCTTTTTAAAGGGCAAGGAAAACCATTAAAGGGACAGTACACTGTAAAATAGTTTTTCCCTTAATGTGTTTACAATTGCTTTTTTTACCAACTGCAGAGTAAAAAATGTATGAAAATTAGCTTTTTAAGGCTTATTTGTGTACATTAAAGCTCTGATTTTGTGTTTTGAAGCCACAACCTAATAAAATCGGTTGAGTTTGTAGGTATAATCAGATCTCATTACTGTATCACATTGTGCACATATACCTGCTTCTTTATCTTATATCTGTCCTTAAAACAATCACCAGTACTTTGAAAGAACAATGGAAAATCAACATTTTACTACCTTATCTCTGCTTTATCACACTGGGAGTGTAATTTCTTCTGCTGGCTGTGTTTACAAAGCTTATCTATAGCTGGTACACGCGGCCACAAACTTTCAGAATAGGTGGGGATACCACATGCTAAATCAACAATTTCAAATGCCAATATAAGGGTAAAGGAGCTACTTGTAAACAATTTAATACACTACAGCAGGTAAAGTGGATCATTGGGAACAAATTAAAGGGGAGAAAATTTTTGAGTAAACTGTCCCTTTAACCCTTTATGTGCAAATCATAATTAAAAACAAAAACATGATAAAAACAACAACAAGTTTACATTGGGATAACTTACAAAAAATATAAATACAGATACAGATTCTGACATACCTAAGCCAGTGTGTGGAATAATGTGATACCTAAACATGATAATGATAAATTAATATATACCATTACAAAAATTGGGATACTAGGATCAAAAATATGTCCTAGTCTTCTCACATATATAGACCAACTAGTATTGTACACTATAGGGATATCACTATATTAATATAGAAAGAAAAGTTTAATTAGTAGTCTCAAAAGTACATAGTGCCATTTCAGTTATCAGTGAGGTAGTTAATATCGCATACTTTATTCATTCCTTGAGGTTGGCATGTATTAAGCTTTAATATCCAAAATATTTCTTTCTTATCTAAGATTTTTTGCCTATTACCTCCTCTAATTGGAACTTTGGCGATATCAATGATTTGGACTGAAATATCAGCCTTATGGGTAAAATGCAAACCATTAAAATGACTAGCGACTGCTGAGTCCTTAGAATAGTTTTTAATGTCTCTGACATGTTCCCCAAACCTGGTTCTGACTTCACGTGAGGTTTTACCTACATATTGACTTTTACAGATATTACATGTCAAAAGGTAGATGACAAATCTGGTTTTACAGTTAGCATAGAAATCTATGATATATTGTTTATTGTCTACACTTGAAGAAAAATGTGTACCCCTAATAAGGTTAGGGCAAGTTAAACAATCCCTGCTACCACATTTATATAACCCCTTTTTTGATAGCCAGTCTCCTGAGGGGACACTCGCAGTATCAGTAACCAAGCTTGGAGCAAGTACTTTTCCCAAAGTCCTTGGTTTTTTAGGGACGTACTTAAAATTATTTACAAATGGTTTGAGAATGTCATCTCCCAATAGGATATGAGAATGCTTCTTTAAAATCTTTACTACTGCATCATAATTTGTTGAATACTCTGTGGTGAAGACTATAGTGTCACTAGTGACTTGGTTCTTCTTATGAGCAGTAATGGGTTGTTTATTATAAGCCTTAACTGCTAATCTGCATTGTTCAAGCCTACTTGGGTTATAGCCTCTCTTGATAAGTCTATCTTTTAACTCTAAAGACTGCCTTTCATATAGGGTATTCCTGCGTAGCCTAATAAACTGCCCTCTTGGAATTGCCTTTTTGACATGTTCTGGATGTTGGGATGCCGCATGCAAAATTGTATTGCCTGCCACTGGTTTTCTATAGGTTTGAGTTACAATTTGATTGTCAATAATTAATAAAGTAAGATCTAAATAGTTAATCTGTTTACCATTTAGTTCGCCTGTAAATTTTAAACCCATAAGATTATCACTCAAATATGACAACAAATCATCCAAATTGACAACCTTTTTATCATTACTGACAATTAGCAACAAATTGTCTATGTAACGAACAAAGAGCACTACTTCATCCATCCAAGGGTTATTAGTTGAAAAAATATAAGTGAGTTCCCACCATGCCACATAAATATTTGCAAAAGCTGGGGCAAATTTTGCCCCCATGGCGGTCCCCCTGATTTGTAAGTAGTACTCTTTGTTGAACATAAAATAATTGTGTGAAAGCAAAAATTGTAAGGTTTCACAAATATAATCAATTACTTGATCACTCAGATCTGTGTCCCTTTTTAGAAAATAATTGACAGCTCTTATGCCTAAATGTTGAGGTATACTAGTGTATAATGAAACTATGTCAGCTGTAATCCAACTATAGTTGTCCTTCCATTGGATTGTGTTCAGTGTGGTAAGCAGATGTGATGTGTCCCTCAAATAGCTGAGTTGTCTTTGTGCTATAGGTTGTAATATTGTGTCAATCCATTCCCCTAAAGGCTCTAAAAGAGAACCTATGCCCGCAACTATGGGCCTTCCCGGGGGGGTATCCTTGTTTTTATGAATTTTGGGGACATGATGAAATAGTGGAGTGACTGGATAATCTGGTATTAGTGTTACCACATCTTCATTTTTAAAGATCCCCAAAATAACTCCATCTGCTACAAGTTTACCCATTTCTTTTCTGAAAGTATGAACAGGGTTGCCAGGCAACAACCTATATACACTGCTGTCTGAAAGTTGTCTCTGTGCTTCCTCGAAATAGTAGGACTTATCCATGACTACGATGCTGCCACCCTTATCTGAATTTCTGATGACTATATCATCATTATTTTTAAGAGTTTTAATAGCTAAACGTTCATGATATTTCAGATTATGGGTGACAGCATCGCTGCCAGTGTCCATATCAGCTTCCAACTTAAGTATATCTTCTTGTACCAACCTATGGTAAGCATTGACCATAGGACCTCTATAGTTAATAGGATAGAAACTAGACCCATGCTTGTTAGGTCTATCCAGTATCTCCTTATGGTCCTCCTGGTCAATGCCACCCATATTGTACAATTCATTCAAGGTCGCTACAGAGCAAGCATCAGCAAATAGTAAATGTGGGGAAACTTTATCTACATCAGATGTCACAATCTTAGTTTGTGGCTCTTCAGTACCCTTATCAGTTAAAGCAAAAAATATTTTTAAGGACAATTTACGGATGAATTTGTTTACATCCAAGAGAGTGTTAAAGCAAGAAAGCTTATTTGTTGGAGCAAAACCCAGTCCTTTTGATAACACTGAAATTTCACTGTCCTTTAACTCATATTGAGAAATATTAATAACATTTAGTCCTTCTTCTGAAGACTTATGTGACGATATTGAGGATATTACTTCTGCCCTTTCTTCATCTTGTGCTTTCTTTTGTCCTTCCTTTACGCCACCTCCTTCTGTATTTTTTCCTTTTTCTGCATTTTTCATTAAAGTTTTGTATTTTTTACCGAATTTAGTTGCGCCTATCTGGTTATTGGAGTACCTGCCATTTGCCCTCCTGTTCTTGTCTATACAGCGATTCTGAGTTGATCGCCGGCTACGGCACTCTGCCAGACATTCCCATTGGAGCATTTTACCTACCATTACCGGTTCCGGACGCCGCTATACCGCGCTTACCTTCTCTGCACGCTAGTAGCTCTCTGACTCACACCACAGCGCCTGGCAAGCCGTCGGACCCCCGAAAAAGACCAACACTTCAGTGTGGACAAGTGTTCTCAGCAACAACACAGTAAGTTAACACAAGAAATACCAATTGTTTTTTGGGACTTTTATGTGATGCTTATTTGGAGTATCAAGTGTTCACTATTACTGGGACTTTTGCTGGGACTTTTTGCTTACTGACATTAATGTCAATTGTCTCTTGTACTAGAAACAGTATTTTAAGTTTGGTTTCAAAGTTCATATACCGGTATTATCCTTTGAAGTTTATCTGGCATATTAAACCAATAGCGCAACTTAAAAATACACATATTTTTCAAATAATATGGCTGACACAGACAGGGAGGGTGCGGGATACGATTCCAATAATGTAATACAGGATTCAGACACTAACACCAATGAAGTGGAAACTATTGATATGTTTGATATGTACAATAGGGAGGATTTTTTCAACAAAATATTTTCTAAGGCTGAAAGTGATATTGAGGAGTCAAGCATAAGAACAAACTTTAAAGTCTTACAGAATACCTTGATCTCTGATTTGCGCCTGATGTGGGACATTGTAGCTTTTAATAGATACTTAGAAGCAGACCGTATTCCAAGGGGACTTAGAATAAAGAAATATCCATCTTTTGAATTTGAAGACCCCCCTGATATGGAGGATTGGAACTCGGCACTCACAGAGTGTTCCCTTAAACTTATCAGGATTCTTATCAGAGTGAAAGAGAAAAAAAGAATGAAGCTAAAAATCAAGGTTGAGAGCATTAAGGAGGATCTTAAACCGTTGGAAGCTAGTTCTAAGTTTTTTGAGCATAAAAAGAAAATGGATGAGACTTTGAAAAAATGTGATCAAGAGCAAGCTTCAAGAAAAGGAACAAAATTTGTGCGTGATAAGGAGGATTATGACCTGGATAAAGTATACAATTGGGCAGAAGTGCGCCAACAACAACGTGACAAAAGAAATAAGTCCTGGAAAAACAGACAACAGTTCAAAAACATGCATAAAGATAAAGACAAAGATCAAGTCAAGCTAGCTCCAAAATCCATACTCAAGAATAAAAACAAGAATGCTAGGAAGGTGGCATTCAGTGCTTCAGAGGGAGAGTCCACGGATTCAGAAGCTAACACTTCAGCTATATCCTCTATTTCTTCTTTCTGCACTTCTACTGCTTCTTCATCGTCTTCTCCTGCCTCCTCTCCTCCTTCCTCTCCTACTCCTCCTTCCTCATGTGCTTTTTTACAGGGGCAGACGGGGGGAAGAAGGACAACCGGTGACACGTTTTAAAATAAAGAAAAATGCAGAAAAAGGAAAAAATACAGAAGGAGGTGGCGTAAAGGAAGACAAAAGAAAGCACAAGATGAAGAAAGGGCAGAAGTAATATCCTCAATATCGTCACATAAGTCTTCAGAAGAAGGACTAAATGTTATTAATATTTCTCAATATGAGTTAAAGGACAGTGAAATTTCAGTGTTATTAAAAGGACTGGGTTTTGCTCCAACAAATAAGCTTTCTTGCTTTAACACTCTCTTGGATGTAAACAAATTCATCCGTAAATTGTCCTTAAAAATATTTTTTGCTTTAACTGATAAGGGTACTGAAGAGCCACAAACTAAGATTGTGACATCTGATGTAGATAAAGTTTCCCCACATTTACTATTTGCTGATGCTTGCTCTGTAGCGACCTTGAATGAATTGTACAATATGGGTGGCATTGACCAGGAGGACCATAAGGAGATACTGGATAGACCTAACAAGCATGGGTCTAGTTTCTATCCTATTAACTATAGAGGTCCTATGGTCAATGCTTACCATAGGTTGGTACAAGAAGATATACTTAAGTTGGAAGCTGATATGGACACTGGCAGCGATGCTGTCACCCATAATCTGAAATATCATGAACGTTTAGCTATTAAAACTCTTAAAAATAATGATGATATAGTCATCAGAAATTCAGATAAGGGTGGCAGCATCGTAGTCATGGATAAGTCCTACTATTTCGAGGAAGCACAGAGACAACTTTCAGACAGCAGTGTATATAGGTTGTTGCCTGGCAACCCTGTTCATACTTTCAGAAAAGAAATGGGTAAACTTGTAGCAGATGGAGTTATTTTGGGGATCTTTAAAAATGAAGATGTGGTAACACTAATACCAGATTATCCAGTCACTCCACTATTTCATCATGTCCCCAAAATTCATAAAAACAAGGATACCCCCCCGGGAAGGCCCATAGTTGCGGGCATAGGTTCTCTTTTAGAGCCTTTAGGGGAATGGATTGACACAATATTACAACCTATAGCACAAAGACAACTCAGCTATTTGAGGGACACATCACATCTGCTTACCACACTGAACACAATCCAATGGAAGGACAACTATAGTTGGATTACAGCTGACATAGTTTCATTATACAGTAGTATACCTCAACATTTAGGCATAAGAGCTGTCAACTATTTTCTAAAAAGGGACACAGATCTGAGTGATCAAGTAATTGATTATATTTGTGAAACCTTACAATTTTTGCTTTCACACAATTATTTTATGTTCAACAAAGAGTACTACTTACAAATCAGGGGGACCGCCATGGGGGCAAAATTTGCCCCAGCTTTTGCAAATATTTATGTGGCATGGTGGGAACTCACTTATATTTTTTCAACTAATAACCCTTGGATGGATGAAGTAGTGCTCTTTGTTCGTTACATAGACAATTTGTTGCTAATTGTCAGTAATGATAAAAAGGTTGTCAATTTGGATGATTTGTTGTCATATTTGAGTGATAATCTTATGGGTTTAAAATTTACAGGCGAACTAAATGGTAAACAGATTAACTATTTAGATCTTACTTTATTAATTATTGACAATCAAATTGTAACTCAAACCTATAGAAAACCAGTGGCAGGCAATACAATTTTGCATGCGGCATCCCAACATCCAGAACATGTCAAAAAGGCAATTCCAAGAGGGCAGTTTATTAGGCTACGCAGGAATACCCAAGATGATTCTATCTATGAAAGGCAGTCTTTAGAGTTAAAAGATAGACTTATCAAGAGAGGCTATAACCCAAGTAGGCTTGAACAATGCAGATTAGCAGTTAAGGCTTATAATAAACAACCCATTACTGCTCATAAGAAGAACCAAGTCACTAGTGACACTATAGTCTTCACCACAGAGTATTCAACAAATTATGATGCAGTAGTAAAGATTTTAAAGAAGCATTCTCATATCCTATTGGGAGATGACATTCTCAAACCATTTGTAAATAATTTTAAGTACGTCCCTAAAAAACCAAGGACTTTGGGAAAAGTACTTGCTCCAAGCTTGGTTACTGATACTGCGAGTGTCCCCTCAGGAGACTGGCTATCAAAAAAGGGGTTATATAAATGTGGTAGCAGGGATTGTTTAACTTGCCCTAACCTTATTAGGGGTACACATTTTTCTTCAAGTGTAGACAATAAACAATATATCATAGATTTCTATGCTAACTGTAAAACCAGATTTGTCATCTACCTTTTGACATGTAATATCTGTAAAAGTCAATATGTAGGTAAAACCTCACGTGAAGTCAGAACCAGGTTTGGGGAACATGTCAGAGACATTAAAAACTATTCTAAGGACTCAGCAGTCGCTAGTCATTTTAATGGTTTGCATTTTACCCATAAGGCTGATATTTCAGTCCAAATCATTGATATCGCCAAAGTTCCAATTAGAGGAGGTAATAGGCAAAAAATCTTAGATAAGAAAGAAATATTTTGGATATTAAAGCTTAATACATGCCAACCTCAAGGAATGAATAAAGCATGCGATATTAACTACCTCACTGATAACTGAAATGGCACTATGTACTTTTGAGACTACTAATTAAACTTTTCTTTCTATATTAATATAGTGATATCCCTATAGTGTACAATACTAGTTGGTCTATATATGTGAGAAGACTAGGACATATTTTTGATCCTAGTATCCCAATTTTTGTAATGGTATATATTAATTTATCATTATCATGTTTAGGTATCACATTATTCCACACACTGGCTTAGGTATGTCAGAATCTGTATCTGTATTTATATTTTTTGTAAGTTATCCCAATGTAAACTTGTTGTTGTTTTTATCATGTTTTTGTTTTTAATTATGATTTGCACATAAAGGGTTAATGGTTTTCCTTGCCCTTTAAAAAGGCACCACACACTAGGTGCTGCAGCCTATGAATAAGCGCCACTAGGGGGCGCGAAACGCGTCAGGCCTGTCTTTTTCACCCCCTGTCTTTGTGTCCAGCTTGATTGTGTATTTTATATACAATTTTTTAAATATATTTTTTCATTAAAGTTTTGTATTTTTTACCGAATTTAGTTGCGCCTATCTGGTTATTGGAGTACCTGCCATGTGCCCTCCTGTTCTTGTCTATACAGCGATTCTGAGTTGATCGCCGGCTACGGCACTCTGCCAGACATTCCCATTGGAGCATTTTACCTACCATTACCGGTTCCGGTTCCGGACGCCGCTATACCGCGCTTACCTTCTCTGCACGCTAGATTCAAAACATACCATTATTGTATTCATATCACATGACATGTCAAAAGGCTGCATCAAAAATAGCAGTGTGCAAAGTCATAATCTTTGTGAACCTATAACTGCATTATAACTGTAACTGTTCGAAAATAAACAAAAATACTGATAAAAAATAAAAAATAAAAAAATACAGCAGGAAAGAGGACATATGGCATCCATTTGAACAATAGAGTACAGGTAAGGCATTGATTTTAGAAACCCGGAGATAATTTGTTGCAACCGGGAAATTGAACCAAAAAAATGATTGGACAACCAGTACACTTCTTTCTACTTCAGCCTTTTTAAAAGAGGGTCCAGGACCCTCAACAAAAACAACAGCAGGAAAGAGAACATATGGCATCTGTTTTGAACAATAGATTACAGGTAAGACATTAATTTTAGAAACCCGGAGATAATTTGTTGCAACCGGGAAATTGAACCAAAAAAATGATTGGACACCCAGTACACTTCTTTCTACTTTAGCCTTTTTAAAAATGGGTCCAGGACCCTCATCAAAAATAACAGCAGGAAAGAGGACATATGGCATCCTTTTGAACAATAGAGTACAGGTACAGCATTGATTTTAGAAACCCAGAGATAATGTTTATGAACCTGGAAATTGAACCAAAAAAATGATTGGACACCCAGTACACTTCTTTTTCCTTCAGCCTTTTTATAAGAGGGTCCAGGACCCTCAACAGAAACAACAGCTGGAAAGCGGATATTTTGCATCCTTTTGAACAATAGAGTACAGGTACGGCATTGATTTTAGAAACCCAGAGATAATTTTTTGGAAATGTGAAATTGGCCAAAAAACCATGCTTGGACACCCAGTACAGGTCGTTCTCCTTCAGCCTTTTTATAAGAGGGTCCAGCACCCTCAACAGAAACAACTGCAGGAAACACCACATATGCCATCCTTTTGCACAATAGAGTACAGGTATGGCATCCATTTTAGAAACCCGGAGATAATTTTTAGGAACCGGGAGATGGAAAAAGATGCTTGGACAACCAGTACAATTTGTTCTCCTTCACCCTTTTAATAAGATGGCCCACGAACCTCAACAGGCACAACAGCATGAAACACCACATATGCCACCCTTTTGCACAATAAATTACAGGTATGGCATAGATGGAACCCAGAGATAATTTAGAGCAACCAAGAGATGGATAAAGATGCTTGGTCGGTCCTCCTCCTTCAAATTTGGGACACTGCGCGTGCAATTTAATGGTCCACCAGATATGAGTGGTGTGTTAAGTTGTACTATTCTTAACAGTTTAATCACTGTTATGTGCCTTATTTTTTGCTTTGAGTTTTGTACCCACAGAGCAGCAGCAGAGTTCAGAAAAATTAGGCATGTACAAATGACTGAAAAATTGGGTATTGTTGTAGCCACTGCTGTAGCAGCGGCCAGAAAAATTGCTGTTTGTAAAACATTTAGAAAGTGCCCTAAAAGCTTGCGGCTTGAACACTAGTTGTTGGCGGATAAGTCAAGCAAGTCTTCCTGCATTATAAGAAAAAAAAAAGCCAGCGTGTGTACCAGTTGTAGCCCAAGCCAGCTCATCTCATCATCAGGCCTATTTTACTCAAATGTATCGCCCAATGTCAGTCCCTTCGGGATCCATCCCTCATTCATTTTAATAAAGGTGAGATAGTCAAGGCTTTTTTGACCTAGGCGACTTCTCTTCTCAGTGACGAAACCTCCTGCTGCACTGAAGGTCCTTTCGGACAGGACACTTGAAGCAGGCCAGAAGTTCCATTGCAAATTGGGATAGCTCAGGCCACAGGTCAAGCCTGCACACCCAGTAGTCAAGGGGTCCATCGCTCCTCAGAGTGTCGAGATCCGCAGTTAATGCTAGGTAGTCTGCTACCTGTCGGTTGAGTCTTTCTCTGAGGCTGGATCCCGAAAGGCTCTGGCAATGCATGGGAGTTAAAAAGGTACGCATGTCCTCCATCAACAAGACGTCAGGAAAGCGTCCTGTCCTTGCCGCCGTGGTCGTGGGAGGAGGAGGAGGATTACTCTCATCTCTTCCCCTGTTACATTCCCGTTGTGCTGTGACATCACCCTTATACGCTGTGTAAAGCATAGTTTTTAATTTATTTTTAAAATGCTCCATCCTTTCCGACTGGCATGAATTTGGTAACATTTCAGGCACTTTATGCTTATACCGGGGGTCTAGGAGCGTGGACACCCAGTACAGGTCGTTCTCCTTCAGCTTTTTTATACAAGGGTCCCTCAACAGGCATGACAGCATGAAAGACTCCATTTGCACAAGGTTGGATGCCAAGCTAATCATGTCCCGTTTCTCGTCCTCACTGATCTCACTGAGGGTATCTTCTTCCCCCCAGCCATGTACAACACCACGGGTACCAGAGAGGTGACAACAACGAGCACCCAGGGATGCCTGTTGTGCTCGGTCTTCCTCCTCCTCCTCCTCCTCCTCCTCCTCAAAGCCACATTCCTCCTCTGACTCCTCTTCCTCACAATCCTCTTCCTGCGTTGCCGCAGGTCCAGCAAGCGATGCTGATAAGGCTGTTTGTGGGGGTGATGGACACCACAACTCTTCCTCTTCCTCTTCACGCTCATCTACAGCCTGATCCAGCACTCTTCGCAGGGCACGCTCCATGGAGAAAACAAATGGTATGATGTCGCTGATGGTGCCTTCGGTGCGACTGACAAGGTTTGTCACCTCCTCTAAAGGACGCATGAGCCTACAGGCATTGCGCATGAGCGTCCAGTAATTTGGCAAAAAAATCCCCAGCTCCCCAGAGGCTGTCCTAGCACCCCGGTCATACAAATACTCATTAACAGCTTTTTCTTGTTGGAGCGGGCAGTCAAACATTAGGAGTGTTGAATTCCACCGTGTCGTGCTGTCGCAAATCAAGCGCCTCACTGGCAGGTTGTTTCGACGCTGGATATCGGACAAGTGCGCCATGGCCGTGTAGGAACGCCTGAAATGGCCACACACCTTTCTGGCCTGCTTCAGGACATCCTGTAAGCCTGGGTACTTATGGACAAATCATTGTACAATCAGATTACACACATGTGCCATGCACGGCACATGTGTCAACTTGCCCAATTTCAATGCCGCCACCAAATTACTTCCATTGTCAGAAACAACCTTGCCAATCTCCAGTTGGTGCGGAGTCAGCCACTGATCCACCTGTGCGTTCAGGGCGGTCAGGAGTGCTGGTGCGGTGTGACTCTCCGCTTTCAGGCAAGTCAACCCCAAGACGGTGTGACACTGCCGTACCCGGGATGTAGCATAGTACCTGGGGAGCTGGGGGGGGGTGCCATAGATGTGGAGCAAGACGCAGAAGCAGAAGAGGACTCAGCCGAGGAAGAGGTTATGGAAGAGGTTATGGAAGAGGATGGAGTAGGAGGAGTAGAGGAGGTAGCAGCAGGCCTGCCTACAAGTCGTGGCGGTGTCACCAACTCTTCTGCAGAGCCACGCATTCCATGCTTGTCAGACGTCAGCAGGTTTACCCAATGCGCAGTGTAGGTGATATACCTGCCCTGACCATGCTTTGCAGACCAGCTATCCGTGGTCATATGGACCCTTGCCCCAACGCTGTGTGCCAGACATGCCATAACTTCCTTTCGAACAGCAAAGTACAGGTTTGAGATTGCCTTTTATGAAAATAAATTTCTGCCAGGTACCTTCCACTGCGGTGTCCCAATAGATACAATTTTTTTGAAAGCATCAGACTCCACCAGCTTGTATGGTAAAAGCTGGCGGGCTAAGAGTTCAGACAAGCCAGCTGTCAGACGCCGGGCAAGGGGGTGACTTTGAGAAATTGGCTTCTTACGCTCAAACATGTCCTTGACAGACAGCTGACTGTGGGCAGATGACCAGGAACTGCTACGTAAGAGAGACTCAGTGGAGGATGGTTGAGAGGGGGCAAGGAGGACAGCAGTGGTTGACGTGGCGGAAGATGCTGGAGCAGGAGGAGGAGGGCGGCTTTCAGTTTGTGTGCTGCTTCTACTCATGTGTTCTTCCCATCGGCCTTTGTGATGGGAGACCATGTGCCTTCGCAAAGCAGTTGTACCTAGGTGGGTGTTGGTCCCACGACTCTGTTTCTTTTGGCACAGGTTGCAAATGGCATCGCTGTTATCAGAGGCAGACACACACAAAAAATGCCACACTGCTGAGCTCTGCGATGACGGCATTCTGGTGGTGGCAACAGCATGCATTGATGGGCGTCGGCATGCTGTCTGGCTGACCCTGGGTGCCGATACATGCTGTCTGACTGTGCCACTATCTCCTTGCGACGACCTCCCCCTGCTTCCAACTCGTCTCCTCCTCCTCCTCTCTGTCTCCCCATCTGAACTTTCCCCCTCTTCTTCTTCTCTTCTAGCAGGCACCCACGTGACATCCACCGACACATCATCATCAACCGCTTCACTTGTATCCGACACATCAAGAAAGGAAGCAGCAGCGGGTACAACATCATCATCATCATCATCACACCGTACCTCCATGTCTGTAATGCTGCCTGACTGAGACATATCACTGTTATCTACATCCTCTGTCAATGATGGTTGCGCATCACTCATTTCTTCAAACTGATGTGTCAATAACTCCTGTGACAGATCAAGTGAAGCGGCTGTGGTGCTAGTGTTGGTGGTGGCGACAGGCGGGCGTGTGGCACTGGTCACTTGAGACCTGCCCAAAGCACAGCTGGACGTAGATGGTACGTCAAGGTTAGGAGGACTAGGAGCGGAAGCTGTAGACGATTGGGTGTCCTGTGTTAGCCATTCAACTAGGTCCTCCTCAGAACTTTTCGCGTCCCCCCTGGCACCCGGTGTCTGAACAATGTGCATATTTGTAGGGTCTAAAGGAATCACAGCACCACGACCATGACCACGGAACCTGCGGGTGGCCTGCCTCTGCCTGTCATTTTTTTTAAAATGGACACTTACAATACTATTACACAAATTATGAGTGGTGGCACTGGGCAAGTGGGCACAGTATACGCTGTGAGACTGACAACAAAAAAACCCCTGATGTTTCAAAGTAAAAAATGTTTATTTTTTAAATATTAGAAGTACTGTGACAACAAATATGATTGTTGGCACTAGTTGGCAAATGGGCCTGTCTGGCACACACGCTGGGAGTAAGGCAACTGCAATTAGATTAAACTAGCTGAGTCATGCTTCTTAGTCCAAAAATAGTTTTTAACAAAAATTGACAATACTGTTAGAACAAATATGATTGGTGGCACTAGTTGGAAACGGCAAGTGGGCCTGGCACACACGCTGGCAGGCAGGCAACTGCAATTCAATGGCACTAGGAGACTGAAGATACTCAGTCCAAAAAGTTATGATTTAATTTTTTTTAAATACTGTTACAAGAAATATGATTGGTGGCAGTAGTTGGCTAGTGGCTGGCAGGCATGAGGAAAGTGCAATTCAATGGCACGAGCAAACTGATGATTCACAATCTAACAATTTTTAATTGTAAATATTAACAATACTGTTACAACAAATAAGATTGATGTAACTAGTTGGCAAGTGGGCCTGGCACACAGGCTGGCAGGCAGGAGGTAACTGCAATTCAATGGCACTAGGAGACTGAAGATTCGCAGTCAAAAATGTGATGATTTACAATTTTTTCAATACTGTTACAAGAAATATGATTGGTGGCACTAATTGGCAAGTGGGCCTGGCACACAGGCTGGCAGGCAGGAGGAAAGTGCAATTCAATGGCACAAGCAAACTGATGATTCACAATCTAACAATTTTTTATATTAAATATTAACAATACTAATACAACAAATATGATTGGTGTAACTAGTTGGCAAGTGGGCCAGGCACACAGGCTGGCAGGCAGGAGGAAACTGCAATTCAATGGCACTAGGAGACTGAAGATTCACAGGCAAAAATATAATTTTTTAAAAATTTTTCAATACTGTTACAAGAGATATGATTGGTGGCACTAGTGGCTAGTGGGCCTGGCACACACATTGGCAGGCAGGAGGAAAATGAAATTCAATGGCTCGAGCAAACTGATGATTCACAATCTAACAATTTTTATTTTTAAATATTAACAATACTGTTACAACAAATATGATTGGTGTAACTAGTTGGCAAGTGGGCCTGGCACACAGGCTGGCAGGCAGGAGGAAACTGCAATTCAATGGCACTAGGAGACTGAAGATTCACAGTCAAAAAAGTTATGATTTAAATTGTTTTCAATACTGTTACAAGAAATATGATTGGTGGCACTAGTTGGCTAGTGGGCCTGGCACACACGCTGGCAAGCAGGAAGAAAGTGCAATTCAATGGCATGAGCAAACTGATGATTCACAATCTAACAATTTTTAATTTTAAATATTAACAATACTGTTACAACAACTAGGATTGGTATAACTAGTTGGCAAGTGGGCCTGGCACACAGGCTGGCATGCAGTATGAAACTGCAATTCAATGGCAATAGGAGACTGAAGATTCACAGTCAAAAAAATTATTTTTATAAAAAATGTCTATACTGTTACAAGAAATATGATTGGTGGCCCTAGTGGCTAGTGGGCCTGGCACACAGGCTGGCAGGCAGGAGGAAAGTGCAATTCAATGGCACGAGCAAACTGATGATTCACAATCTAACAATTTTTATTTTAAATATTAACAATACTGTTACAACAAATATGATTGGTGTAACTAGTTGGCAAGTGGGCCTGGCACACAGGCTGGCAGGCAGGAGGTAACTGCAATTCAATGGCACTAGGAGACTGAAGATTCACAGTCAAAAAAATTATGATTTAAATTTTTTTCTATACAGTTACAAGAAATATGATTGTTGGCACTTGTTGGCTAGTGGGCCTGGCACACACACTGGCTTGCGGGAGGAAACTGCAATTCAATTGCTCGAGCAAACTGATGATTCACAATCTAACAATTTTTTATTTTAAATATTAACAATACTGTTACAACAAATATGATTGGTGTAACTAGTTGGCAAGTGGGCCTGGCACACAGGCTGGTAGGCAGGAGGTAACTGCAATTCAATGGCACTAGGAGACTGAAGATTCACAGTCAAAAAAATTATGATTTAAATTTTTTTCTATACAGTTACAAGAAATATGATTGTTGGCACTAGTTGGCTAGTGGGCCTGGCACACACGCTGGCTTGCGGGAGGAAACTGCAATTCAATTGCTCGAGCAAACTGATGATTCACAATCTAACAATTTTTTATTTTAAATATTAACAATACTGTTACAACAAATATGATTGGTGTAACTAGTTGGCAAGTCGGCCTGGCACACAGGCTGGCAGGCAGGAGGAAAATGCAATTCAAGGGCACTAGTAGACTGCAGATTCACAGTCAAAAAAGTGATGATTTACAATTTTTTCAATACTGTTAATAGAAATATGATTGGTGGCACTAATTGGCTAGTTGGGCCTGGCACACAGGCTGGCAGGCAGGAGGAAAGTGCAATTCAATGGCACGAGCAAACTGATGATTCACAATCACAATCTAACAATTTTTAATTTTAAATATTAACAATACTGTGACAACAAATATGATTGGTGTAACTAGTTGGCAATTCGGCCTGGCACACAGGCTGGCAGGCAGGAGGAAAATGCAATTCAAGGGCACTAGTAGACTGCAGATTCACAGTCAAAAAAGTGATGATTTACAATTTTTTCAATACTGTTACAAGAAATATGATTGGTGGCACTAATTGGCTAGTTGGGCCTGGCACACAGGCTGGCAGGCAGGAGGAAAGTGCAATTCAATGGCACAAGCAAACTGATGATTCACAATCACAATCTAACAATTTTTAATTTGAAATATTAACAATACTGTTACAACAAATATGATTGGTGTAACTAGTTGGCAAGTCAGCCTGGCACACAGGCTGGCAGGCAGGAGGAAAATGCAATTCAAGGGCACTAGTAGACTGCAGATTCACAGTCAAAAAAGAGATGATTTACAATTTTTTCAATACTGTTAATAGAAATATGATTGGTGGCACTAATTGGCTAGTTGGGCCTGGCACACAGGCTGGCAGGCAGGAGGAAAGTGCAATTCAATGGCACGAGCAAACTGATGATTCACAATCACAATCTAACAATTTTTAATTTTAAATATTAACAATACTGTGACAACAAATATGATTGGTGTAACTAGTTGGCAATTCGGCCTGGCACACAGGCTGGCAGGCAGGAGGAAAATGCAATTCAAGGGCACTAGTAGACTGCAGATTCACAGTCAAAAAAGTGATGATTTACAATTTTTTCAATACTGTTAATAGAAATATGATTGGTGGCACTAATTGGCTAGTAGGGCCTGGCACACAGGCTGGCAGGCAGGAGGAAAGTGCAATTCAATGGCACGAGCAAACTGATGATTCACAATCACAATCTAACAATTTTTAATTTTAAATATTAACAATACTGTGACAGCAAATATGATTGTTGTAACTAGTTGGCAAGTCGGCCTGGCACACAGGCTGGCAGGCAGGAGGAAAATGCAATTCAAGGGCACAAGCAAACTGATGATTCACAATCACAATCTAACAATTTTTAATTTTAAATATTAACAATACTGTTAGAACAAATATGATTGGTGTAACTAGTTGGCAAATCGGCCTGGCACACAGGCTGGCAGGCAGGAGGAAAATGCAATTCAATGGCACAAGCAAAATGATGATTCACAATCACAATCTAACAATTTTTAATTTTAAATATTAACAATACTGTGACAACAAATATGATTGGTGTAACTAGTTGGCAAGTCGGCCTGGCACACAGACTGGCAGGCAGGAGGAAAATGCAATTCAAGGGCACTAGTAGACTGCAGATTCACAGTCAAAAAAGTGATGATTTACAATTTTTTGAATACTTTTACAAGAAATATGATTGGTGGAACTAATTGGCTAGTTGGGCCTGGCACACAGGCTGGCAGGCAGGAGGAAAGTGCAATTCAATGGCACGAGCAAACTGATGATTCACAATCACAATCTAACATTTTTTAAAGGGACAGTCAAGTCCAAAAAAAACTTTCATTTTTCAAATAGGGCATGTAATTTTAAACAAAAAGTGATGATTTACAATTTTTTCAATACTGTTAATAGAAATATGATTGGTGGCACTAATTGGCTAGTTGGGCCTGGCACACAGGCTGGCAGGCAGGAGGAAAGTGCAATTCAATGGCACGAGCAAACTGATGATTCACAATCACAAACTTTCATTTTTCAAATAGGGCATGTAATTTTAAACAACTTTCCAATTTACTTTTATCAACAATTTTGCTTTGTTCTCTTGGTATTCTAGTTGAAAGCAAACCTAGGGAGGCACATATGATAATTTCTAAGCCCTTGAAGGCCGCCTCTATTTTATTTACTTTTCACAGCAGGGGAGAGCAAGCTCATGTAGGCCATATAGATAGCATTGTGATCACGCCCGTGGCTAGTGGCAGACACTGCACTAATTGGCTAAAATGCAACTATATGCAAAATAACTAAAAGTCATGTGATTAGGGGCGGTCAGAAGATGCTTAGATACAAGTTAGTCACAGAAGTAAAAAGTGTATTAATATAACAGTGTTGGTTTTGCAAAAAACTGGGGAATGGGTAATAAAGGGATTATCTATCTTTTTAAGCAACAAAAATTCTGGTGTTGACTGTCCCTTTAATTTTAAATATTAACAATACTGTGACAACAAATATGATTGGTGTAACTAGTTGGCAAGTCGGCCTGGCACACAGGCTGGCAGGCAGGAGGAAAATGCAATTCAAGGGCACTAGTAGACTGCAGATTCACAGTCAAAATAGTGATGATTTACAATTTTTTCAATACTGTTACAAGAAATATGATTGGTGGCACTAATTGGCTAGTTGGGCCTGGCACACAGGCTGGCAGGCAGGAGGAAAGTGCAATTCAATGGCACGAGCAAACTGATGATTCACAATCACAATCTAACAATATTTAATTTTAAATATTAACAATACTGTTACAACAAATATGATTGGTGTAACTAGTTGGCAAGTCGGCCTGGCACACAGGCTGGCAGGCAGGAGGAAAATGCAATTCAAGGGCACTAGTAGACTGCAGATTCACAGTCAAAAAAGTGATGATTTATAATTTTTTCAATACTGTTACAAGAAATATGATTGGTGGCACTAATTGGCTAGTTGGGCCTGGCACACAGGCTGGCAGGCAGGAAGAAAGTGCAATTCAATGGCACGAGCAAACTGATGATTCACAATCACAATCTAACAATTTTTAATTTAAAATATTAAAAATACTGTGACAAAAAATATGATTGGTGTAACTAGTTGGCAAGTCGGCCTGGCACACAGGCTGGCAGGCAGGAGGAAAATGCAATTCAAGGACACTGGTAGACTGCAGATTCACAGTCAAAAAAGTGATGATTTACAATTTTTTCAATACTGTTAATAGAAATATGATTGGTGGCACTAATTGGCTAGTTGGGCCTGGCACACAGGCTGGCAGGCAGGAGGAAAGTGCAATTCAATGGCACAAGCAAACTGATGATTCACAATCACAATCTAACAATTTTTAATTTTAAATATTAACAATACTGTTACAACAAATATGATTGGTGTAACTAGTTGGCAAATCGGCCTGGCACACAGGCTGGCAGGCAGGAGGAAAATGCAATTCAATGGCACTAGTAGACTGCAGATTCACAGTCAAAAAAGTTATGATTTAAATTGTTTTCAATACTGTTACAAGAAATATGATTGGTGGCACTAGTTGGCTAGTGGGCCTGGCACACACGCTGGCAAGCAGGAAGAAAGTGCAATTCAATGGCATGAGCAAACTGATGATTCACAATCTAACAATTTTTAATTTTAAATATTAACAATACTGTTACAACAACTAGGATTGGTATAACTAGTTGGCAAGTGGGCCTGGCACACAGGCTGGCATGCAGTATGAAACTGCAATTCAATGGCAATAGGAGACTGAAGATTCACAGTCAAAAAAATTATTTTTATAAAAAATGTCTATACTGTTACAAGAAATATGATTGGTGGCCCTAGTGGCTAGTGGGCCTGGCACACAGGCTGGCAGGCAGGAGGAAAGTGCAATTCAATGGCACGAGCAAACTGATGATTCACAATCAAACAATTTTTAATTTAAATATTAACAATACTGTTACAACAAATATGATTGGTGTAACTATTTGGCAAGTGGGCCTGGCACACAGGCTGGCAGGCAGGAGGTAACTGCAATTCAATGGCACTAGGAGACTGAAGATTCACAGTCAAAAAAATTATGATTTAATTTTTTTTCTATACAGTTACAAGAAATATGATTGTTGGCACTAGTTGGCTAGTGGGCCTGGCACACACGCTGGCTTGCGGGAGGAAACTGCAATTCAATTGCTCGAGCAAACTGATGATTCACAATCTAACAATTTTTTATTTTAAATATTAACAATACTGTTACAAGAAATATGATTGGTGTAACTAGTTGGCAGGCAGGAGGAAAATGCAATTCAAGGGCACTAGTAGACTGCAGATTCACAGTCAAAAAAGTGATGATTTACAATTTTTTCAATACTGTTAATAGAAATATGATTGGTGGCACTAATTGGCTAGTTGGGCCTGGCACACAGGCTGGCAGGCAGGAGGAAAGTGCAATTCAATGGCACAAGCAAACTGATGATTCACAATCACAATCTAACAATTTTTAATTTTAAATATTAACAATACTGTGACAACAAATATGATTGGTGTAACTAGTTGGCAAGTCGGCCTGGCACACAGACTGGCAGGCAGGAGGAAAGTGCAATTCAATGGCACGAGCAAACTGATGATTCACAATCACAAACTTTCATTTTTCAAATAGGGCATGTAATTTTAAACAACTTTCCAATTTACTTTTATCAACAATTTTGCTTTGTTCTCTTGGTATTCTAGTTGAAAGCAAACCTAGGGAGGCACATATGATAATTTCTAAGCCCTTGAAGGCCGCCTCTATTTTATTTACTTTTCACAGCAGGGGAGAGCAAGCTCATGTAGGCCATATAGATAGCATTGTGATCACGCCCGTGGCTAGTGGCAGACACTGCACTAATTGGCTAAAATGCAACTATATGCAAAATAACTAAAAGTCATGTGATTAGGGGCGGTCAGAAGATGCTTAGATACAAGTTAGTCACAGAAGTAAAAAGTGTATTAATATAACAGTGTTGGTTTTGCAAAAAACTGGGGAATGGGTAATAAAGGGATTATCTATCTTTTTAAACAACAAAAATTCTGGTGTTGACTGTCCCTTTAATTTTAAATATTAACAATACTGTGACAACAAATATGATTGGTGTAACTAGTTGGCAAGTCGGCCTGGCACACAGGCTGGCAGGCAGGAGGAAAATGCAATTCAAGGGCACTAGTAGACTGCAGATTCACAGTCAAAATAGTGATGATTTACAATTTTTTCAATACTGTTACAAGAAATATGATTGGTGGCACTAATTGGCTAGTTGGGCCTGGCACACAGGCTGGCAGGCAGGAGGAAAGTGCAATTCAATGGCACGAGCAAACTGATGATTCACAATCACAATCTAACAATTTTTAATTTTAAATATTAACAATACTGTGACAACAAATATGATTGGTGTAACTAGTTGGCAATTCGGCCTGGCACACAGGCTGGCAGGCAGGAGGAAAATGCAATTCAAGGGCACTAGTAGACTGCAGATTCACAGTCAAAAAAGTGATGATTTACAATTTTTTCAATACTGTTAATAGAAATATGATTGGTGGCACTAATTGGCTAGTAGGGCCTGGCACACAGGCTGGCAGGCAGGAGGAAAGTGCAATTCAATGGCACGAGCAAACTGATGATTCACAATCACAATCTAACAATTTTTAATTTTAAATATTAACAATACTGTGACAACAAATATGATTGTTGTAACTAGTTGGCAAGTCGGCCTGGCACACAGGCTGGCAGGCAGGAGGAAAATGCAATTCAAGGGCACAAGCAAACTGATGATTCACAATCACAATCTAACAATTTTTAATTTTAAATATTAACAATACTGTGACAACAAATATGATTGGTGTAACTAGTTGGCAAGTCGGCCTGGCACACAGACTGGCAGGCAGGAGGAAAATGCAATTCAAGGGCACTAGTAGACTGCAGATTCACAGTCAAAAAAGTGATGATTTACAATTTTTTGAATACTTTTACAAGAAATATGATTGGTGGAACTAATTGGCTAGTTGGGCCTGGCACACAGGCTGGCAGGCAGGAGGAAAGTGCAATTCAATGGCACGAGCAAACTGATGATTCACAATCACAATCTAACAATTTTTAAAGGGACAGTCAAGTCCAAAAAAAACTTTCATTTTTCAAATAGGGCATGTAATTTTAAACAAAAAGTGATGATTTACAATTTTTTCAATACTGTTAATAGAAATATGATTGGTGGCACTAATTGGCTAGTTGGGCCTGGCACACAGGCTGGCAGGCAGGAGGAAAGTGCAATTCAATGGCACGAGCAAACTGATGATTCACAATCACAAACTTTCATTTTTCAAATAGGGCATGTAATTTTAAACAACTTTCCAATTTACTTTTATCAACAATTTTGCTTTGTTCTCTTGGTATTCTAGTTGAAAGCAAACCTAGGGAGGCACATATGATAATTTCTAAGCCCTTGAAGGCCGCCTCTATTTTATTTACTTTTCACAGCAGGGGAGAGCAAGCTCATGTAGGCCATATAGATAGCATTGTGATCACGCCCGTGGCTAGTGGCAGACACTGCACTAATTGGCTAAAATGCAACTATATGCAAAATAACTAAAAGTCATGTGATTAGGGGCGGTCAGAAGATGCTTAGATACAAGTTAGTCACAGAAGTAAAAAGTGTATTAATATAACAGTGTTGGTTTTGCAAAAAACTGGGGAATGGGTAATAAAGGGATTATCTATCTTTTTAAACAACAAAAATTCTGGTGTTGACTGTCCCTTTAATTTTAAATATTAACAATACTGTGACAACAAATATGATTGGTGTAACTAGTTGGCAAGTCGGCCTGGCACACAGGCTGGCAGGCAGGAGGAAAATGCAATTCAAGGGCACTAGTAGACTGCAGATTCACAGTCAAAATAGTGATGATTTACAATTTTTTCAATACTGTTAATAGAAATATGATTGGTGGCACTAATTGGCTAGTAGGGCCTGGCACACAGGCTGGCAGGCAGGAGGAAAGTGCAATTCAATGGCACGAGCAAACTGATGATTCACAATCACAATCTAACAATTTTTAATTTTAAATATTAACAATACTGTGACAACAAATATGATTGTTGTAACTAGTTGGCAAGTCGGCCTGGCACACAGGCTGGCAGGCAGGAGGAAAATGCAATTCAAGGGCACAAGCAAACTGATGATTCACAATCACAATCTAACAATTTTTAATTTTAAATATTAACAATACTGTGACAACAAATATGATTGGTGTAACTAGTTGGCAATTCGGCCTGGCACACAGGCTGGCAGGCAGGAGGAAAATGCAATTCAAGGGCACTAGTAGACTGCAGATTCACAGTCAAAAAAGTGATGATTTACAATTTTTTCAATACTGTTAATAGAAATATCATTGGTGGCACTAATTGGCTAGTAGGGCCTGGCACACAGGCTGGCAGGCAGGAGGAAAGTGCAATTCAATGGCACGAGCAAACTGATGATTCACAATCACAATCTAACAATTTTTAATTTTAAATATTAACAATACTGTGACAACAAATATGATTGTTGTAACTAGTTGGCAAGTCAGCCTGGCACACAGGCTGGCAGGCAGGAGGAAAATGCAATTCAAGGGCACAAGCAAACTGATGATTCACAATCACAATCTAACAATTTTTAATTTTAAATATTAACAATACTGTGACAACAAATATGATTGGTGTAACTAGTTGGCAAGTCGGCCTGGCACACAGACTGGCAGGCAGGAGGAAAATGCAATTCAAGGGCACTAGTAGACTGCAGATTCACAGTCAAAAAAGTGATGATTTACAATTTTTTGAATACTTTTACAAGAAATATGATTGGTGGAACTAATTGGCTAGTTGGGCCTGGCACACAGGCTGGCAGGCAGGAGGAAAGTGCAATTCAATGGCACGAGCAAACTGATGATTCACAATCACAATCTAACAATTTTTAAAGGGACAGTCAAGTCCAAAAAAAACTTTCATTTTTCAAATAGGGCATGTAATTTTAAACAAAAAGTGATGATTTACAATTTTTTCAATACTGTTAATAGAAATATGATTGGTGGCACTAATTGGCTAGTTGGGCCTGGCACACAGGCTGGCAGGCAGGAGGAAAGTGCAATTCAATGGCACGAGCAAACTGATGATTCACAATCACAAACTTTCATTTTTCAAATAGGGCATGTAATTTTAAACAACTTTCCAATTTACTTTCATCAACAATTTTGCTTTGTTCTCTTGGTATTCTAGTTGAAAGCAAACCTAGGGAGGCACATATGATAATTTCTAAGCCCTTGAAGGCCGCCTCTATTTTATTTACTTTTCACAGCAGGGGAGAGCAAGCTCATGTAGGCCATATAGATAGCATTGTGATCACGCCCGTGGCTAGTGGCAGACACTGCACTAATTGGCTAAAATGCAACTATATGCAAAATAACTAAAAGTCATGTGATTAGGGGCGGTCAGAAGATGCTTAGATACAAGTTAGTCACAGAAGTAAAAAGTGTATTAATATAACAGTGTTGGTTTTGCAAAAAACTGGGGAATGGGTAATAAAGGGATTATCTATCTTTTTAAACAACAAAAATTCTGGTGTTGACTGTCCCTTTAATTTTAAATATTAACAATACTGTGACAACAAATATGATTGGTGTAACTAGTTGGCAAGTCGGCCTGGCACACAGGCTGGCAGGCAGGAGGAAAATGCAATTCAAGGGCACTAGTAGACTGCAGATTCACAGTCAAAATAGTGATGATTTACAATTTTTTCAATACTGTTACAAGAAATATGATTGGTGGCACTAATTGGCTAGTTGGGCCTGGCACACAGGCTGGCAGGCAGGAGGAAAGTGCAATTCAATGGCACGAGCAAACTGATGATTCACAATCACAATCTAACAATTTTTAATTTTAAATATTAACAATACTGTGACAACAAATATGATTGGTGTAACTAGTTGGCAATTCGGCCTGGCACACAGGCTGGCAGGCAGGAGGAAAATGCAATTCAAGGGCACTAGTAGACTGCAGATTCACAGTCAAAAAAGTGATGATTTACAATTTTTTCAATACTGTTAATAGAAATATGATTGGTGGCACTAATTGGCTAGTAGGGCCTGGCACACAGGCTGGCAGGCAGGAGGAAAGTGCAATTCAATGGCACGAGCAAACTGATGATTCACAATCACAATCTAACAATTTTTAATTTTAAATATTAACAATACTGTGACAACAAATATGATTGTTGTAACTAGTTGGCAAGTCGGCCTGGCACACAGGCTGGCAGGCAGGAGGAAAATGCAATTCAAGGGCACAAGCAAACTGATGATTCACAATCACAATCTAACAATTTTTAATTTTAAATATTAACAATACTGTGACAACAAATATGATTGATGTAACTAGTTGGCAAGTCGGCCTGGCACACAGACTGGCAGGCAGGAGGAAAATGCAATTCAAGGGCACTAGTAGACTGCAGATTCACAGTCAAAAAAGTGATGATTTACAATTTTTTGAATACTTTTACAAGAAATATGATTGGTGGAACTAATTGGCTAGTTGGGCCTGGCACACAGGCTGACAGGCAGGAGGAAAGTGCAATTCAATGGCACGAGCAAACTGATGATTCACAATCACAATCTAACAATTTTTAAAGGGACAGTCAAGTCCAAAAAAAACTTTCATTTTTCAAATAGGGCATGTAATTTTAAACAAAAAGTGATGATTTACAATTTTTTCAATACTGTTAATAGAAATATGATTGGTGGAACTAATTGGCTAGTTGGGCCTGGCACACAGGCTGGCAGGCAGGAGGAAAGTGCAATTCAATGGCACGAGCAAACTGATGATTCACAATCACAATCTAACAATATTTAATTTTAAATATTAACAATACTGTTACAACAAATATGATTGGTGTAACTAGTTGGCAAGTCGGCCTGGCACACAGGCTGGCAGGCAGGAGGAAAATGCAATTCAAGGGCACTAGTAGACTGCAGATTCACAGTCAAAAAAGTGATGATTTACAATTTTTTCAATACTGTTACAAGAAATATGATTGGTGGCACTAATTGGCTAGTTGGGCCTGGCACACAGGCTGGCAGGCAGGAGGAAAGTGCAATTCAATGGCACGAGCAAACTGATGATTCACAATCACAATCTAACAATTTTTAATTTAAAATATTAAAAATACTGTGACAAAAAATATGATTGGTGTAACTAGTTGGCAAGTCGGCCTGGCACACAGGCTGGCAGGCAGGAGGAAAATGCAATTCAAGGACACTGGTAGACTGCAGATTCACAGTCAAAAAAGTGATGATTTACAATTTTTTCAATACTGTTAATAGAAATATGATTGGTGGCACTAATTGGCTAGTTGGGCCTGGCACACAGGCTGGCAGGCAGGAGGAAAGTGCAATTCAATGGCACAAGCAAACTGATGATTCACAATCACAATCTAACAATTTTTAATTTTAAATATTAACAATACTGTTACAACAAATATGATTGGTGTAACTAGTTGGCAAATCGGCCTGGCACACAGGCTGGCAGGCAGGAGGAAAATGCAATTCAATGGCACTAGTAGACTGCAGATTCACAGTGAAAAAAGTGATGATTTACAATTTTTTCAATACTGTTACAAGAAATATGATTGGTGGCACTAATTGGCTAGTTGGGCCTGGCACACAGACTGGCAGGCAGGAGGAAAGTGCAATTCAATGGCACGAGCAAACTGATGATTCACAATCACAATCTAACAATTTTTAATTTTAAATATTAACAATACTGGTACAACAAATATGATTGGTGTAACTAGTTGGCAAGTCTGCCTGGCACAAAGGCTGGTAGGCAGGAGGAAAATGCAATTCAAGGGCACTAGTAGACTGCAGATTCACAGTCAAAAAAGTGATGATTTACAATTTTTTCAATACTGTTACAAGAAATATGATTGGTGGCACTAATTGGATAGTTGGGCCTTGCACACAGGCTGGCAGGCAGGAGGAAAGTGCAATTCAATGGCACGAGCAAACTGATGATTCACAATCGAACAATGTTTAATTTTAAAAATTAACAATACTGTTACAACAACTATGATTGGTGTAACTAGTTGGCAAGTGGGCCTGGCACACAGGCTGGCAGGCAGGAGGAAACTGCAATTCAATGGCACTAGGAGACTGAAGATTTGCAGTCAAAAAACTTATGAGTAAAAAAAAATTTTCTATACTGTTACAAGAAATATGATTAGTGGCACTAATTGGCTAGTTGGGCCTGGCACACAGACTGGCAGGCAGGAGAAAAGTGCAATTCAATGGCACGAGCAAACTGATGATTCACAATCGAACAATTTTTAATTTTAAATATTAACAATACTGTTACAACAACTGTGATTGGTGTAACTAGTTGGCAAGTTGGCCTGGCACACAGGCTGGCACTAGTGGTGGCAGGCTGGCCTGTGAACTAATATTAAATAACACTCGAAGACTGATGTAAAAGGTTTTTTTTAAAACATTTAAGGTTATGTTACAACAGATAGGAGTGGTGGACTGGCACTGAGGATGGAAGTAGGCACAGTATATGCTGGCAGCCTGACACACAGGCTGGCACTAATGGCAGCCTGGCTACTAAAATTTAATAACACTAGAAGAGGACTGATGTTAAAAAAAAATTTAAATAAAATTTACACTAATGTTGTTGTTACACCAGATATAAGTGGTGGAAAAAAATTAAAATAAACTGTGTAACACTATATGATGTGGGCCAGAAACACACAGGCCTGATGGAAAAAGAAATTAAATTACACTAGCAAAATGATTTAAAATTTTTTTTTTACTTTAAAATAATGTAAAGCAGATATGAGTCGTGGCTGGTAGGTAGGGCAGCAATTTAACACAGTATGCTGTGTAAGTGAGAAAAACACAGGCCTGATAGAAAATGAAGTTAGATTACACTAGCAAAATAATTTAAAAGTTTATATTTTAATATTAAAATAATGTTAAGCAGATATGAGTGGTGGCACTGGCTGGCTGCTACGTAGGGCAGCAATTAACAACAGTATACTCTGTAAGTCAGATAGACAGTTAGACACAGGCCTGATAGAAAATAAAATTAGATTACACTAGCATAATGATTTAAAGATATTTTTTTGGGGAATTTAAAAAAAGGTTAAACACATATGAGTCGTGGCTGATAGACTAGGGAGGGCAGCAATTAAACACAGTATGCTCTGTAAGTCAGCAAAACACACAGGCATGATAGAAAATGATATTAGATTACACTAGCAAAATGATTTAAAAGTTATTTTTTAAATTGAAAATAATGTTATAAGCGGATATGAGTGGTGGCTGGCACAGAGCAATGAACCAGAGTATATGCTGTGTGACACAGGCCTGATAGAAAATGAAAATAAATTACACTAGCAAAATAATTTCAAATTTTTGTTGGTTAAATTTAAACTAATGTTGTTAGGCAGATTTCAGTGGTGGCACTAATCACAGCATATGCTGTGAGCCTCACACACAGGCTGAAAGCCAGGCAAATGCTAATAAAAATACTAAGAAGAAAAAAAAAAACAGCTGAAGTTATAGCCCTAAAAATGGCTTTTTGGGGTGCTGTCCTTGCAGCAGAGATGAGATGAGTCCTTCAGGACTGTAGTGGACACTGAATACACTAGCCTAGCTATCTATTTCCCTATAATGTCAGCAGCAGCAACACAAAACGTCCTCTCACTAAGAAAGCAAGGTCGTTATGAGTCTAAAATGGCTGCTGCCCAGTAGCTGGGAGGGTCTGTGAGGGAGTGTCTGATGCTGATTGGCTCTAATGTGTCAGAAGGCTGTGACATACAGGGTCAAAGTTTCCTCAATGATGACACATAGGGGGCGGATTGAACATCGCATGTGTTCGCCCGCAGTGGCGAACGAGAACAAGCTGAGTTCGCCGTGAACCGTTCACGGGCGAACAGTTCGGGACATCACTAATGTAGATATATAAAAAGTAAAATTTAAATGACAGCCAGCACGAACCTCTTAAAAGTGGAAAAACTTTATTCAGAACATCGTTAAAAAGCTACAGACAGCTTCAAGCAAAAGATCTGTCTGACATGTTTCGGCCTGTGGCCTTAATCATAGACACTCCATTGGTTAAAAACTATTTAAAGTGAAGGTCCATGTTGATGAATTAGGGCCCGGTCTTTAATAAACCTGTTAAAAACAAGGGCAATTTATTTAATCAAAATTTACATTTCACTGTTTTCTTCAAAAACTTACCTTTTAATCCTGGCAGCTGCTCCAGCACTTCCCACACATTCCCGTGTTTAATGAAATAGTGAAGGAGGAGTTCAGGAATTATTTTAAGACCCAGTCCAATAATGGTAACTTCAAGTATAAAGATAATCTTAACCACCAAGAATGAAAAGCCCTTGATTCATTGAAACTTGATACAGAAATAATTTTAAGGCAAGCTGATAAGGGGGGTGGGATAGTTATCCAGGATCGTGATTCATATTTGTGGGAAGCATACAGGCTATTGAATTACAGCAATACGTATAGGAAATTGGATAAGAACCCCACTCCCCAGTTCAGCCTTGAGTTAAATATCCTTATATCCAAGGGAAGGGAGGATGGTATTTTGAATACGGAGGAGGCCAATTTTATTCTGATCTCTTGTCCCACTGCACCTTTGTTTTACCACCTACCAAGGGTGCATAAGGACCAACAGAACCCACTGAGGAGACCTATTATCTCCGGGGGGGGGGGGTTCTTTGATGAGTAATTTGTCCTGCTACCTTGATTGGTTTTTACAACCAACTGTTAAACTCATCAAATAATTTTTGAAGGACACTGCAGAAACTATAAAAACATTTGAAGGACTGAACTGGGATGAAAATTATTTATGGATATCCTGTGACGTTACATCCATGTACACAAACATCCCACATGTAGAGGGAGTAAAAGCATTTGAGGAATTTTTTGATATGTATAGTGATTTACCTTCTGCTCAAGTTCAGTTTATAGCCAGGGGAATTGAATTTATATTGTTCCATGACCACTTCTCCTTTGAAGGTAAATATTAGCAACAAATACGGGGAACTGCCATGGGGACTTCCATGGCCCCATCTTATGCCAATATTTATATGGCAGCCTTTGAGGAGAGGTATGTATGGAACAATAACCCCTTTGTGAAGAATGTCGTGATGTACCGTAGATACATCGACGACATCTTTATGATTTGGAAGGGAGATGAAAAGGATTTAGAATTTATTAGCTAGATGAATAACAATAGCTTCAATCTTGAATTTACAGGAAAAGTAAATAGTCAACAGATGGAATTTTTAGATTTGCTTTTGTATGTAAATGGAAGTACCAATAGAATAGCAGTAAAGAACTATAGAAAATCTACGGATAGTATCGGTTTCCTTAATGCAGAGAGTGGATATTTGCCCCAATGGAAAAATAATATACGATTGAGGCAGTTTTTGAGAATACGTAGAAACTGTATGGCCATAGATGATTTTGAAAAGGAAGCTGATATTCTTGAACAGAAGTTTCTTCAGAAAGGGTATGATAGTGAATTAATCCAAAGAGCAAGAAAGGACAGTAGAGGTAGGATAAGAGAGGATTTTTTAATCAACAAGGATGAATCCAATATCAGTATGAAAAGGACAGGAGCAAAATTTATCACCACATATAACTCAGGCGCTGGCTTCATTAAATCAATTTTGAAGAAGCACTGGAATATTTTGACAATGGACCCCATTCTGGGGCCCCACTTGGATACAAATCCAGTTACAATTTTTAAGAAAAACAAAAATATTAAAAATATATTAGCCCCTTCAAAATTAAGGCCAAAAAATCAACTAGCATAGGGAATCTTTCAGCTTGGGGTGTAAGTAAAGGAGGAACATTTAAATGTGGCAGATTGAACTGTTGCATGTGTGGACTGATCAAAAAAGGAGATTCTGTAAGCAATTGGAACCAAACAAAGGATTTTAAAATTAAAGATAAGGCCTCCTGTGTGTCCATGTATGCGGTGTATTGCCTAACCTGCGAGTGTAAAAAAATCTATGTGGGCAGGACCAAGAGAAAGGTAAAGCGCCGCATATATGAACACATAGATAACATTAAAAGAGGTTATGAGAATCACACCGTCTCTGAGCATTTAAAAACCACACATGGACAGAATCCTATCAATCTTTCAGTCAGAGTCTTAGAACTTATAACAGCATCAGTGGGTAATGAACAACAAAGACTTATGAAACTCAGACAATGTGAAACGAAATGGATCCATCTATTAGATTGTATGACACCCAAAGGGCTCAATATAGACCTAGATCTGCAGGCTTTCATGACATGAATATAGTTTAACCCCTTGAGTGCTAACGACGGCTCTGAGCCATCGCAGAGTTTCCCACTCTGGTGCTAACGACGGCTCAGAGCCGTCGCTAGCACTCTCCCACCTTGAGGGAGATCTGGGGGCTCCCACCCGCTCCTACCCTGGCGATAGTGCCTGTAGAGTGACAGGCATCGCCGGGGCTTCCTGTTTTGCATGGTGACGTCACGCGCAATAATGTGATGACGTCACTTTGCAACTTTATTTATACTTAACAATCTATCTCAGGCATCTAAGCAGCTATAAACCCCCAAGACCCACCATTGGAAAGGTAATCGCCTAACCTTTCCAACAGTGTAAGTCTTGGGGGTCTGAAAAAAATAAAAATAAAAGTTTAAAAAAAATTGTTAAAAAAATAATGGTATGTAATAGTTTTTATATTTAAATTTTTATTCAGTGATGTCCAAGCAAGCACATATATCAACTGTGATAAGGTATGAAATGTAACGCTTAGTATTATAGATTATTTATTTATTTATTCTTTAAGTAAAGTGTAATTATACATATGAGGTTACCTTTTAAGGTTTTATTTAAATTTGTTCTTAGTTGTATATATTTATTGATATATGTTTAATTTATTATGTATGTTTCTCCATAATATACTAATTCTCTATATCCGTTTTTGTGTGAATAAGAGCTATATAGCTCGTTTTAGGAGAAAAGTCAGGATGACGATAGTTATATGTTTACCTTTACTTAGAGGCTGGTCCTAAGTATTTGGATGGATTGGCCGATGGTAAATCATATGGGACGGTCAAAATGATACCAGATTGGGTAACGTCAGAATGATGTCAGTATCCTTACGCCTTAAATAAGAGGCTGGTCCGGAACGTCACATAGGATTGGCTAGATAATAACCAATTGTGAACCGGCATCAAGAACTTAAGGATACACTGTATTATACAGCGCACAATCATTTCCTCTTGAAAATGTTTGCACAGGGCAAACTAAACGCATTGGGGCGGAGCTTGACGATGCTCCTAAGGACAGCTTTTTGCATCAGAGAAAGAGCCTGGTGATTAAACAACTAAGTGTGACTGAGACACCACTTCGATTTGAACTGGGACCCTCTTCTCTTTCCCTATATTGTGATACAGGCTTGTGATTATTTTTATCCTGTAAGTGTTTTTACCCGCTATATGCTTAATAAAACATAAAACGTCTACCTTGATGTGGGTTTGCGCTCTGTTCTTTTTGCTTCAGGATTACTACATATAGAGACTGTTTGGTGATACTTCTCTGGAAGTAGCTGTAACCCTCAGATTGGGACCATTGTGTGTGAAAAAGTGTTTGGATTTTAACCAAAATGATTCATTGGGACTACTGATCTCCTGTAACCAGCACCACTCTCTTAGCTTGATGTGGTAAATGTATCATCTATCAATTGTGAATATTATATCACAACCTTATATTTTAGTTCTTACAAAAGTTATACTGTCTTTCTATATGATTTCTTGTATAATTTTTTGTTCATAAGGAAACCGTTACTTACAACATATGTGTCTCTGAATACGTGAAATCTGTATTTTAAAACAGCAGAATTCCAATATTGGTTTTAATTGTATAACCACATATAACAACTGTGACTCCCTCTTAGTTGCGCTGTAAATACCTTGTTTTGGGTCTAACACATACAACAAGGACCTAAATTTGTATCTAGTACCACCAATAGGGAGTTTGACATACGTTTTAGTATTTCTTGCAATACTAATTTTGTTATTTACCTACTAACATGTCAAGGCTGTAAGAAACAGTATGTAGGGCGCACAAAACGTACTTTACTTGATAGGGTTCTTCAACATTTAAAAGATATAGGTAACCCAAATAGTACTACACCTATAGCCAAACATTTTAGGCAGGAACACAGCTAAAATGATTCCCTTCTAACAGTTCAAGGTATAGACCATGTCCCTAGGCACAGGAGGGGAGGAGACAGAGAGAGACTTTTAGACCAAAGGGAAGTGTTTTGGATCTTTAATCTTAAGACCAAGCACCCCTTTGGTCTAAATTCAATAATGGATGTTGATCTATTTTACTAAAAAGTTGATATGATAGTTTAACACTGTATGAAATGACATTTTGATATATTTGATATATTTGAATATATATGCATATTTTCTAAGTAAGGTTAGCATACTATATTTATTCTTCTTTAATGACATTCTTATTTATTTATTTTTCTATAATGAACATTTTATTGCCTTAATATGGCATAAAGGAAGAGATATTTACCATGACCAAAAAGAGGGTCATGGGTTAAATTGTGTAACAGGTGCATGTAATTGATAAATAGAGCTCTCAGATACAGCACAAGTTATGCCAGTGAACAAGGGCTGACATTAGGCCTGAAACATGTTTGGCTGCAGTTGTTCTATTCGGTTACAGGCTTGTAACTGAATTCTCATGTTTTTACATGTCAAGGATTTTTAGATAATTTTTTACTCTTCATAATAAAGTTGTGATCATTTTTTATTAACTTCTTTTTTCTTTTTTTTTGGTCCGGAGATGCGGATTAGCAGAGTGTATATATATATATATATATATATATATATATATATATATGGAAAACTGAAAGCGGAAAACTGGGGCGCAAAAGAGAAAAAAAGGGGGGATCAAAAAATGAAACCTGGGTTGCAATTGTTCTCTAAACAATAACCAAAAACCTCAGCTGCTATCCCTTTAAGGAGAGTGTACACTGGAGTAGGAAACTCCAGTATGTACCCTCCAACTGAGATGAGAAAAGGAGAGAACAAAAAGGGGATTTAAATAGCGCTGTTTCTGTTACATGGAGTATATAAATAAAGCACAAAAATGAAGATAACAATAATTTTAAGAAAAATGTTGGAATCTGTAGTAAAACATAATTTATGTAAGAACTTACCTGATAGATTAATTTCTTTCATATTGGCAAGAGTCCATGATCTAGTGACGTATGGGATATACAATCCTACCAGGAGGGGCAATGTTTCCAAAACCTCAAAATGCCTATAAATACACCCCTAACCACACCCACAATTCAGTTTAACGAATAGCCAAGTAGTTGGGTGATAAAGAAAGGAGTAAAAAGCATCAACAAAGAAATTTGGAATTATTGTGCTTTATACAAAAAAATCATAACCACCATAAAAAAGGGTGGGCTTCATGGACTGTTGCCAATATGAAAGAAATGAATTTATCAGGTAAGTTCTTACATAAATTATGTTTTCTTTCATGTAATTGGCAAGAGCCCATAAGCTAGTGACGTATGGCATATCAAAATAAAAAAATGAGGAAATAAGGGAAATATGTCAACACACAAATATTCCCTGAAATCCTCTAGGAGGCGCTATAGGTGATAAAAAATAATATAAAGTGACAAGATAGACATACAATGTGATATATATTATATAAATAGCACAATGACTATATGATTTGACAATAAATGTATATTGTTATTTTTTCTATGGTGTAATATTATATTACCACAGGTGAATATATGTAAACAACAGAGTCCAATGAAATGTCAGCTGAGATCCTGAATGCTGAACACACGTGTTTGATTGTAGAAATTTGTAGAAATGGTTCGGTAGGCAGCTCTCTAACAACATACAATGATGGACGATCTGTAGTAAAGATAAAATAGATAGAGGCGCCAATGGTGTATAAAATATGTTTTTTTGACAATGGAATCCTTACAAATTAGTGAATTACCACACTCTAAATTATAAGTATAAACACTTTAAACATTATTTGTAAAGGAGACAAGGATAGGGTATCACCCCATTGTCAAAAAAAACATATTTTATACTTGTTTTTAATATATTTATGGTTCAAACAACACTGCAGCAAGGGGGTGTTTGCAAATGAAGGGTATTGATTGGTTGTACTATAGGTTTTGAGAGGGGTGTGTTTAGGGGGGTGTTTAGTAGCGTAGCCCTATATAAGGACTAAATGTATTAATGTGAAACATGCCTGATGAAACAGTTTTTACTGAGAAACGCGTTGCATTGTTTCTCCTTTTATTCAAGATTTTATTTGGCACTATAAAAAGTTGTGTATTTTGCTGTCTGAGTTCCGGAGGAGGAGCCTGTGCATGAGGCTGTGCTGCACTAGACCTGCTCATTTCTCCCATGCAACCAGTCCTTGGCGGTAGATTACGCGCCAGGTGCCCCAGCAGTCGTGGGGAGATACTGCATCCAGTTTGGATATCCCCTGGAGGAACTCCCTAAGCGCTGTTACAACTTGCGCTACAAGCTACCACACGGTGTGTTAGACCCCGCGAAGACCATCCCGTGTAGAGGTCACACACACAGGATAAAATCTTGACAGGCAGTCCCCCCCTCCCACCGGTGCTGCGTGAGGGGGGTAGATAGCCTGAATATAACCCAAATTTTGCCGGCGGAACATCAATACCCCCCAAGTCCCCCCCCTAGTGGGGTTGTGGCTGGGGAGTAGAAGGCAGCGACTCAAGTCTAGTGCAACTTAAACAAGAGTTCACCCTCTTTCTTACCTCGACCGGACCGATCTACTCGCCTCCTGGGCGTCTCGGGAAGTGGAGCTCCCGGTCTCCAGCTGAACCCTCTTTGGTGTCTATACCCGACGCATGATTGTGAGCAAGCAAACGGAGGAGGCGGGAACTAAGCGGCGTGCGACTGGGGCTCACGGAGAGACGGCGGCTGGGTGAAACGAAGCAAGGGCTGCGACACAGAGGAAGGATTACCTGTCTAACTCTGTATTAATTACCTGAACAGGTCGCCATCATCTCTATCCCTCCGCTGAACAGCTTCACCAGGTACAACTCACTTCATCCAAGGAAATACCTCTCAGAGCGGGAGGGTATAAGATACCGCTTCAACACTAGCACAGGCTGCGGTGAGCAACTGGATAACTCAACTACCACAAGCTAAGGAAAATCGCAAGTATATAACACAAATCTATTTTATACAAAGAAAGATTTGCTTGTAACCATTGCTGCATGACTCTTTTTGGACAAAACACCTTATTGTCAATACTACTGCTTACTAACTTTTCTTTAACCTTGCTATAGATAAGCACGCTAAAGACTGCTCTATACTAACTGTGCTCAGTTATAACTTGCTTGCTTTGCTCAGCTCACTTATTTGACGCAACTTTCTCCTTGTAAAGAAACACCTTCCAGCTCTCGGCTTAAGGGGGCATAAAATGCTACTCTGGCGTTGCCCTAAGCTTCAGCAAGCAATTGGCACTTCAATCATTACAGGTTAAGGGAACTGCAAGTTTATAGACTAAACTTACTCTGGCGGTGTTTAAGGTGCCTGCTACTGACTTTTGCCATACTAACTGCTTAAGATTAAGCACTCTATTCTGACACCAAGGCTGACTATCTTTTCTTTACTCTGCAATGAATGATATGAGGAGGACCATCTTACATTAATAATGCTTGCCTAAAATCTGCTTGGTCTATTTCGAATATTGTTGTCATAGTTAATCTATCCCTAAAAGGGTGGTATATAACCAACACTAACCGCTACTAACCCTCTTGAACTAAAGTTTGCTAATTGTTACAAAATATTTTTTCAATATAACTAAAGATTCATCTCTTGTTACTAAATTGATGTAGGGTTATTAACACTTAAACTAACATCAACTCCTACACACCTGATATTACAGTCTTGCTCAAAGAATTGTTTCTGAATTTGAGAGGGGTGAGGAGAGAAAAGGAAATGGTTTCATATTTTATATACTCTCTTTCTCTTTTTCCACCTAACTAGCTAAGGCCCAAAAAACATAGAGGTAGAATAGATAGGTGGGTAAGAAAAGGAGACAAGATATTAGGATAAACTTAAGCTGGGGACTAAGTGAAGGAGAACTGAGGCACAACTGCCATGACCTAAGTCCTGACTAAAGCTAGTTAGTACTTTTGTTAGACTCTATACGTAACACATTAGTTGGAGAACTTTTCCACTGTAAAGATTGGAAAGAAATAACATCTCAAGAGTCACAAGTCCTGTTACCTAATGCAAGCTATATAAACAAGAATACTAACAATTTAGAGTTTATTTGCAAACAAAAGGAAGGGGAGAGGGGAAGGGAGGGGGGGGGGAGGGAAGAGGGGAGAGAGAGAGAGGGGTTAAGACTACTACTTATATCTGATCTTGAATAAAAGTTCTCTAACAAGCAAAGGCTCTAATTATTAGACTTAAGCTTGTGCACTAGAATCTTGTTAATCTGATAAATTGAGGGATCACATATCTGAAACCGAATCTTGGTTCACCCTAAAGTTCCTCAAATCTATCTAACTGTCAACGAAGGTTGTCCAATTGTTTCTCCTTTTAAACCCAGAGTTAGTAACTTCTTGTCCTTTGAGCCTGTGAACCCTTGGCTTTAAAAAAAAAAAAAAAAAAAAGAGGAAAAAAAGACTTTTACTTTCATCCCTCGCTAACAACTCTCTTTTTCCTCCCCTCCCCCTCTTTCCCCCCCCCTTTTTTTTCTTCTCCCCCCCCTTTTTTTTTTTCTTTCGGGTAACTTCCCCCCCCCCCCTTTCCCCCCCCCTTTTTTTTTTTTTCTCTCTCTCTCTTCTTTATCTTTCCTTCTAACCTCTCCCTTCTCGCTCTAATCACTGATTGTTTCACAAAGTATTTTTTCTTTTTTAAAATTGCCACGTATGGATAAATTCCTAAATTCACCTACACAAAATAAACACTGTTCACCAACCATGGCTTCCAGACCCAGAGACAAGAAGAACAAAAATATAATTGAGACTACAGCTGAACTACATTCAGAATCAGACCTAGTCACAAAGTCAAAAGAGGCTATTAATTCACAAATAATTGTAAAAGACATCCTAGAAGCTCTGAACCCCAAATTTGAATCGCTCAGCATAGAAATAAAACAAGATCTACACACATTATCTTTGGAAGTCAAGCAATTTTCAACTAGGATTCAAGAAGTAGAGCAAAGGGTGTCTGACCTTGAAGATCACTCGAGCATGCATGACACCAAATTGCAGGCACACTCTTTAACTCTCAAAGCGCTACAGAATAAGATCGAGGACCTAGAAAATAGGTCCCGAAGAAATAATATTAGAATAATAGGGGTCCCAGAAACCTTCCAGAGCACAGATCTAGTGCAGTTTGCAGCTGAAATTTTGCCTCAACTCCTAAAGATTCCCCAAGAAATTTTGCCCCTAATGGTTGAGCGTGCCCACAGATTGGGGAGACCTCCCTTGTCAAACGGTGACAAACTAAGATCTAGACCTATAATTGTGAAATACTTGAACTTTCAGGATAAGATCAAGGTCATGCAATTCTCACGCAAGAATGCTCCTATTTTCCTAGATGGGAACAAAATTTTAGTGTTTCAAGATTTCGCTTATGAAACTTCCCTGAAAAGAAGGGAGCTCTCCCCAATCTGTGGCCGGATGATCAAGGAGGGTCTCACTGCACTGGTTATTTACCCGGCTAGGTTGAAAGTAGAATTCCAGGGCCAGACATATTTTTTTGATACTGCCCCAGAGGCAGAAAAGTTTTTTGCAGAAAAAATGGTTAAGTAATTTAAGCTACCGGTCTAATTATTTCACAGACTCAATTTAAGTTGTTATGATGATATTATTAATATGTAATTGCTTTCTTCACTTAGTACTATGTATTGTTTGTAATAATGTTCTTCAGGTGTTAACATTGACTAAGCAACACAGTGGAGACAAGGGGTGCGGGGGAACAATAATTTTTCCAATTTTTTTTTTTTTTTTTTTCTTTCTTCTCTTCTCTGCTTTCCTTAGAGGGGTACAGTAAGAAAAAGAGGTCAAACCATGTCTAATGTAAAAAGATTGACTTTATCTTCTTGGAATGTTGGAGGGGTCTCAACTCCAATGAAACGAAAACTGATAATCTCTCAACTAAAGAAATTGAATTCAGATATTGCATTCATACAAGAGACACACTTAAATGCAGAAGAATCTGTAAAGCTAAAGTCTTCATGGGTAGGTGAAGTGTTTTATACGCCTAGTATAGGCAGAAAGAGGGGCGTAGCTATTCTGCTTGGTAAAAAAATCCCTATGAAATTTTATCAGAATATAGAGATCCCGAAAGCCGAATTCTGATTCTAAAAATTAGAATGGCCGGCTCCATTCTTACGCTTTGCAACCTATACGCCCCGAATAACTTTGAAAAAAGCTTTTGGGAATTACTCCAAACTAAAATATTACAAATAGGCGAGGGTTATATAATCATAGCAGGGGATTTTAACATGACCCCTAAGGCCCAGATAGATAGGCATAGGCAAAAACCCATTAAAACTATGGCCAAAAGGGACAAACTTGAAGGTAAAATGTTTAAAACTCTATTTAAAAACCTAGCCCTGAGAGACATCTGGAGAATTCGTAATCCAGATCAAAGGGAGTTTACATGTAAGGCTAAGAGTGTAAGATCCTTCTCCAGAATTGACCTATTCTTAATAAGTGAGAACCTGTTGAGAATTGGGGCTACATCAAAAATAATGCAAATCACTGTGTCGGATCATGCTCCGATCATACTAAAAATACCATTAAATGAAAAAAGGTCTACTATACGACGATTTTTTTTCCCTAAATTTTTAACAAAAAATATAAAATTCAAGACATGGCTGGCTGCTAGAATGAACAAATTTTTTAATCTAAATGCAGATACTGCCAATGACCCAAATATACTTTGGGAAGCTGGTAAGGCCGTAATGAGGGGAGAAATCATCGCTTATATGGTGGATTATAAGCGGAAGGCGGCTCTTCGGGAGAATGAAGCTCTGAGTGCACTTACTAACAGCTATAGTAATTACTTATCCCAACCAACATCAATAAACTGGAGGAGGTACGCCTCTGCCAAGAGAGAGAGAGACAATCTCCTATTACATGTTGCAATCCAAGAGGATTACAAAATGAGAGCGAAATTTTACAGGCACGGGAATAAGGCAGGGAAACTATTGGCAAATTTAGTTAAGAACGCACAGGGAAGCTCTACTATTGACTCACTCAAAGAACAAGGAACCTTACTTCAAAATCCGAGAGAAATTATGGATGCCTTCTTCACCTATTATAGAGATCTCTATTCACACAGGCAATCAGATGAAGTAGTCTCAGAACTCTTCTGGGAAGGACTTGATCATCCAGTCTTAAAGGAGGAAGCCGTGACTAAAATTAATGCCCCTATCACTGACCAAGAAATTACCTTGGCAATTAAAGAAACTCGCTTGGACAAATCACCTGGCCCAGACTCTCTCCCTAACGAGTTTTATAAGCTTCTTTCTCCAATTATAACACCTTACCTAAGAAAATTATTTAATTATTTTTTTATCGATAATCAACCTATTCCTATGTCTTTTACAGCATCTATAACAACATTAATTGTGAAACCAGGGAAAGACCCCCTGAATAAAGAGTCATACCGACCTATAGCATTACTTAATTCAGATTACAAGTTATTAACATCAATTTTAGCTAGAAGACTCCAAAAAGTGATAGGGGATCTTATTAATAAGGATCAGGCAGGCTTTATATCCAGGCGCAATCTGGCAGCCAAGATAAGAGAATTATGCCTGGTCCTAGATTACTTCTATAATAGCCCAGATACCACTCAAAACCAACCTGACATAGCAATAATTGCACTAGACGCAGAAAAAGCCTTCGACTCGGTTTTTCATCAACACATTATTAATTCTCTTCTGCGTTTTGGCTTTAAAGACAATTTTCCTCTTTTTATTAATAACCTTTGTACCAAGTCCACAACTAGATTGATTGTTAATAAATTAGAATCCAACTCAATTAATTTACAAAGGGGCACAAGGCAGGGATGTCCCCTGTCACCACTTTTATTTGACTTAGCGATTGAGCCATTGGCCCTTAGAATTAGACAGAGGATTCAAGGAATAAAGATTGGTCTAGTGGAGCCAAAAGTTGCCTTGTACGCCGATGACGTGCTAATTTACATGTCTAACACACTAGTCAATATCCCAAGATTGATTTCAATAACTAATGCATTTGGCTCTTTCTCAGGCTACAAATTGAATGTTTCTAAATCTGAGCTAATGTGGGTAAGGAAGAATGAGTCTTCATTTGACAAGATACCTTTCAAGGAAGTGTCGACTCATCTTAAATATTTAGGGATCCATATTTCTTTAAACCCACAAGAATGGTATAACTTGAACATTTCCCCTATTTTAGCTAAAATTAAAGAATATATGATAAACTGGCAAAATCTTCCCTTATCCTTGTCGGGGCGTATTGCTCTTTTTAAGATGGTCTTACTACCTAAAATTCTTTATCCTCTCCAAAATATTCCAGTGATTCTAAAAGTCAGAGATTGGAAGAGCCTAAATAGGGCCTTGCGATATTTTATCTGGAAATGTAAGAGACCTCGAATTTCTCTTAACAAACTCCACCTTCCGAAAAGGTATGGTGGAATGGCTCTACCAGATCTTAATAAATATAACCTGGTTTTCCTTTCACGCATTGCAATAGACTGGATCCTAAACAAGGATTATTTTACTAATAATAGCCTGGAGAGAAACATTATATTCCCTTATAACCCTTCAGCCTTAATCCATTGTCCGACACATTTAATCCCCAAAAACGTGAGGGCTATTCAATCAATATTTATGGTCATACAAGCATGGAAAAAGTTAGGCCGTAAACTGAACATTGATCTAACAATCCCAAGGTTTCAGGGGCTTTGTGGAAATCCAGAATTTCAGGAAGGTATTCAAACACAAGTATTTCAAACTTGGCAGAGAAAGGGTCTCCTTTTTATGTCCCAACTCATAGATCAAGGTTCTGCTTCGGTCAAATCCTTCGAAATGTTGAAACAGGAATTTGATATAAGCAACAAAGATTTTTTTGCTTATCTCCAAGCCAGACACTACCTAGCTTCGTTAATACGGAAATTCGGTTGGTCTTGGTCTTGGGGGAAGTTAGATAATTGGCCCATCTTGGCCAAAAATGAATTATCATCTATATCGTATTGGTATGACCTGCTGATTAGCCAAGATGGAGCACTTAATCTCCAACAGATAACTCAAAAGTGGAACCTATTAGAACCTGATATAGGCATCGAGGCAGAACAGGTGGAAAAATCTATAGTCATTGTAGCCCAATCTACGCTATCTACAAATTGGAGGGAATCACACATTAAGCTACTTTACAGAACATATTATACCCCGCTTAAAGGGTTTAAATGGCACAATTATAATTTTAATGTCTGTCCCAAGTGTTCCTTTCCGGCTGCGGACATAGTCCATATGATATGGTCTTGTCCGAGGATCAGGCAATTATGGAAAAAGGTAGAATTTTGGCTAATTAATACATTGAAGCTTCCGACTCTCTCTCTCTCATTGGCAGGGGTGGTATTCTTGGTAGAACCCTCAACAAATTCGGATCAAAAAAAAATTAGGAATGGGGCAATTCTGGCAACGAGGAATTTAATTTTTGGAAAGTGGAGAGATCCCTCAATACCTAGTATTCAGGAAATCAAAAATTATATGAAAAAGCAATGTATTATTGAGCAAATGGACGTATCTCTAACCTCAGAAAAGGAGGTAACTTCATTTTTCAAAAAATGGTCGGCTTTCATTAAAATATTTACTCCAGAGGAAATAAATCAATTAATATACCCCTTTAGATACTCTGAAATAGTTATATTAGGACTATGGTAATAGCTAGGTGTTGAATAGTTTATATGCCTCTTCTAAGCCCCCCCTCCCCCCTTTTTTTTTTTTTTTTTTCTTTCCTCTCTCTTTGCTCTTTCTCTTTTTCTCTTTTACCCCGCACCCCTTCCCCCTCATTCAGATCAAAATGGCTCTGTTATATAGACTCTATCTGTTGTCTACCCTGAAGATATAAGCTGTAGAATACTAATGAGAAATAATGGAAAAATAAGAGGCTTTGATTATTGTTTTGCTCTGGCATGTTCTTGATTATGAATGATATAGGATCAATGAATGCCAGTTTTTATTGCAGTTGCTTTTTGTTTCTCTTTTTCTTTTTATTGTATTTTTCTGTATTGCTGAGCTGACATTACTGCTGTATATAATTGCACTATACTTTGCCTCAATAAAAATAATTAAAAAAAAAAAAAAAGTTGTGTATTTTATAATTTTTAAATAAATTTGTTTTTATATTATCAACTTTTAAGTGTCTATCATATCTTGGTGCTACACTACGAATAGGGTGACCTCCCCTATCTCTACCACCCTGCCTGCACACCTTGTATTGGTCTACAACCTGGACTTGTAGATATCCTGCACCCTGGAGTTGCTTGTTGAGGCCTTGACCAGCTAGCTGGACTGCTGTAGAAATCCAGTCTGCTCCTATAGGCATAATGGATTGCCTTTTCCACAAGTGAGTACCCTGTGTATATCTCTTATTGGTACCCCTTGAGATTCCTCATTGATCTGCACCATTGGCGCCTCTATCTATTTTATCTTTACTACGTATGGGATATCAAATACCCAAGATGTGGAACTCCACGCAAGAGTTACTAGAGAGGGAGGGATAAAAAATAAACAACAGCCAAATGCTGAAAAAATAATCCACAACCCAAATATACGTTATTCTTATGAAGAAAAGAAAAACTTAAAATAGCAGCAGAAGAATCCAACTGAAACAGCTGCCTGAAGAACTTTTCTACCAAAAACTGCTTCAGAAGAAGCAAATACATCAAAAAGGTAGAATTTAGTAAATGTATGCAAAGAGGACCAAGTCGCTGCTTTGCAAATCTGATCAACTGAAGCTTCATTCTTAAAAGCCCACGAAGTGGAGACTAATCTAGTAGAATGAGCTGTAATTCTCTGAGGCGGGGCTTGACCCGACTCCAAATAAGCTTGAAGAATCAAAAGCTTTAACCAAGAAGCCAAGGAAATAGCAGAGGCCTTCTGACCTTTCCTAGGACCAGAAAATATAACAAATAGACTAGAAGTCTTCCTGAAATCTTTAGTAGCTTCAACATAATATTTCAAAGCTCTTACCACATCCAAAGAATGTAAGGATCTTTCCAAAGGATTATTAGGATTAGGACACAAGGAAGGGACAACAATTTCTCTACTAATGTTAGAATTCACAACCTTAGGTAAAAATTCAAATGAAGTCCGCAAAACCAACCTTATCCTGATGAAAAATCAGAAAAGGAGATTCACAAGAAAGAGCAGATAGCTCAGACACTCTTCTAGCAGAAGAGATGGCCAAAAGGAACAACACTTTCCAAGAAAGTAGTTTAATGTCCAAAGAATGCATAGGCTCAAATGGAGGAGCCTGTAACGCCTTCAAAACCAAATTAAGACTCCAAGGAGGAGAAATTGATTTAATGATGGGCTTAATACAAACTAAAGCCTGTACAAAACAGTGAATATCAGGAAGTTTAGCAATCTTTCTGTGAAATAAAACTGAAAGAGCAGAGATTTGTCCCTTCAAGGAACTTGCAGACAAACCCCTATCCAAACCATCCTGGAGAAACTGTAAAATTCTAGGAATTCTAAAATAATGCCAAGAGAATTTATGAGAAGAACACCATGAAATGTAAATCTTCCAAACTCGATAATAAATCTTCCTAGAGACAGATTTACGAGCTTGTAACATAGTATTAATTACCGAGTCAGAGAAACCTCTATGACTTAATACTAAGCGTTCAATTTCCATACCTTCAAATTTAATGATTTGAGATCCTGATGGAAAAACGGACCTTGAGATAGTAGGTCCGGCCTTAACGGAAGTGGCCAAGGTTTGCAACTGGACATCCGAACAAGATCAGCATACCAAAACCTGTGAAGCCATGCTGGAGCCACCAGCAACACAAACGATTGTTCCATGATGATCTTGGAGATCACTCTCGGAAGAAGAACTAGAGGCGGGAAGATATAAGCAGCTTGATAACACCAAGGAAGTGTCAGCGCATCCACTGCTTCTGCCTGAGAATCCCTGGGCCTGGACAGGTATCTGGGAAGTTTCTTGTTTAGATGAGAGGCCATCAGATCTTTTTCTGGAAGACCGCATATCTGAACAATCTGAGAAAACACATCCGAATGGAGAGACCACTCCCCTGGATGTAAAGTCTGACGGCTGAGATAATCCGCTTCCCAATTGTCTACACCTGGGATATGAACCGCAGAAATTAGACAAGAGCTGGATTCCGCCCAAACAAGTATCCGAGATACTTTCTTTCATAGCTAGGGGACTAATGATTGACATATGCCACCGTTGTGATATTGTCTGTCTGAAAGCAAATGAATGGTTCTCTCTTCAACAGAGGCCAAAACTGAAGAGCTCTGAGAATTGCACGGAGTTCTAAAATATTGATTGGTAATCTCGCCTCTTGAGATTTCCACACTCCTTGTGCTGTCAGAGATCCCCAGACAGCTCCTCAACCTCAAAGACTCACATCTGTTGTGATCACAGTCCAGGTTGGCTGAACAAAAGAGGCCCCTTGAACTAAACGCTGGTGATTTAACCACCACGACAGAGAGTGTCGAACTTTGGGATTTAAGGATATTAATTGTGATATCTTTGTATAATCCTGGCACCATTGATTCAGCATGCAAAGCTGGAGAGGTCTCATGTGAAAACAAGCAAAACGAATCGCGTCCGATGCTGCAGTCATGAGGCCTAAAACTTCCATGCACATAGCCACTGAAGGGAATGACTGAGACTGAAGGTGCCGACATGCTGCAACCAATTTCAAATGTCTCTTGTCTGTTAGAGACAGAGTCATAGACACTGAATCTATCTGGAAACCTAAAAAGGTGACCCTTGTCTGAGGAATCAAAAAACTTTTTGGTAAATTGATCCTCCAACCATGTTTTCGAAGAAACAACACAAGTTGATTCATGTGAGATTCTGCAGAACGTAAAGACTGAGCTAGTACCAAGATATTGTCCAAATAAGGAAACACCGCAATACCCTGTTCTCTGATTACAGAGAGTACGGCACCCAGAACCTTTGAAAAGATTCTTGGAGCTGTTGCTAGGCCAAATGGAAGAGCAACAAATTGGTAATGCTTGTCTAGAAAAGAGAATCTCAGGAACTGATAATGTTCTGGATGAATCGGAATATGAAGGTAAGCATCCTGCAAGTCTATTGTAGACATATAATGTCCTTGCTGAACAAAAGGCAGAATAGTCCTTATAGTTACTATCTTGAAAGTTGGTACTCTTACATAACGATTCAAAATTTTCAGATCCAGAACTGGTCTGAATTAATTTTCTTTCTTTGGGACAATGAATAGATTTGAATAAAACCCCAGGCCTTGTTCCTGAACCGGCATGATTACCCCTGAAAACTCCAGATCCGAAACACACTTCAGGAAAGCCTGAGCTTTTACTGGATTCACTGGGATGTGTGAGAGAAAAAATCTCCTCACAGGAGGTCTTACTCTGAATCCAATTCGGTACCCCTGAGAGACAATGCTCTGAATCCATTGATTTTGGACAGAATTTATCCAAACATCCCTGAAAAACCTTAATCTGCCCCCTACCAGCTGTGCTGGAATGAGGGCCGCACCTTCATGCGGACTTAGGGGCTGACTTTGGTTTATTGGATTTATTCCAATTTGAGGAAGGCTTCCAATTGGAAACAGGGGGTCGATCCGATAAAAATCGTCGCCCGCAAAAGCCGGCGACGCCAATATTTACGCTGGTTTGGTATCACATATACGGCGTAACCTAGAAGTTACGCGCGTATATTTCTGCCGTCGCCCGTAGTTTTTTGGGCCATAGGCAGGTATACCAAACCAGCGCAGTTTGGTATCCAATATGCAGCGTAAGGACTTACGTGGCGAAAATGGAGAAATCTTACTCCATTTTCACCTCGCCACAAAAAGCAGCCGTAAGAAGCCTTACGCTGACTATTGGAGCCCCGTAACTCCCTAAACTAGCTAGAAAATAAACCTAACGCATGCGCAATGTCTATCTACCTGTCAACCGCGCCCCCCCCCCCCGAAATCCCTAATAAAGTTATTAACCCCTAAACCGCCGCTCCCGGACCCAGTCGCCATCTACATAAACTAACCCCCTACTGTGAGCCCCTAAAACCGCCGCCATCTACCTTATCTATCCCCTAATCTGACCCCTTACACCGCCGCCACCTATATAAAAATTATTAACCCCTAATCTAATCCCCCTATACCGCCGCCAGCTATATTAATATTATTAACCCCTAATGTAAGCCCCTTACACCGCCGCCATCTCTATTAAAATTATTAACCCCTAATTTAATCTACCTACCCCGCCGCCAGCTATATTATCTATATTAACCCTAAGTTTATTATAGTTAATATAGTTATTACATTATATATATTAACTATATTAAGCCTAATTATATTAGGGTTAACATAGTTAATATAGTTACTATAGTATTTATATTAACTATATTAACTCTATCTAACCCTAACACCCCTAACTAAATTTATATTAAATTAATCTAATTCATATTATAAACTAAAATATTCCTATTTAAATCTAAATACTTACCTATAAAATAAACCCTAAGATAGCTACAATATAATTAATAATTACATTGTAGCTATGTTAGGGTTAATATTTATTTTACAGGTAAATTGTTAATTATTTTAACTAGGTATAATAGCTATTAAATAGTTATTAACTATTTAATATCTACCTAGTTAAAATAATTACCCAATTACCTGTAAAATAAATCCTAACCTAAGCTACAAATACACCTACACTATCAATAAATTAAATAAACTACAAATATCTACCTAAAAATACAATTAAATTAACTAAACTAAATTAAAAAAAACAAAACACTAAATTACAAAAAATAAAAAAAAGATTACAAGATTTTTAAGCTAATTACACCTATTCTAAGCCCCCTAATAAAATAATAAAGCCCCCCAAAATAAAAAAAAATTCCCTGCCCTATTCTAAATTAAAAAAAGTTCAAAGCTCTTTACCTTACCAGCCCTTAAAAGGGCCTTTTGTGGGGCATGCCCCAAAGAATTCAGCTCTTTTGCATTCAAAAACATATACAATACCCCCCCCATTACAACCCACCACCCACATACCCCTATTCTAAACCCACCCAAACCCCCCTTAAAAAAGCCTAACACTACCCCCCTGAAGATCTCCCTACCTTGTCTTCACCACACCGGGCCGAACTCCTCATCCGATCCGGGCGATGTCTTGCTCCAAGCGGCAAAGAAGAATTCTTCCTCCAGTGATGTCTTCCTCCAAGCGGCAAAGAAGAATTCTTCCTCCCGGCGACGTCTTCCTCCAAGCGGCAGCAAAGTCTTCTTCCTTCCGGCAGCATCTTCCATGAAGCGGCATCTTCAATCTTCTTTCTTCGCTCCGCCACCGCGGAGCATCCATCCCGGCCGACGACTGAACGACGAATGAGGTACCTTTAAATGACGTCATCCAAGATGGCGTCTGCCGAATTCCGATTGGCTGATAGGATTCTATCAGCCAATCGGAATTAAGGTAGAAAAATCTGATTGGCTGATTGAATCAGCCAATCAGATTCAAGTTCAATCCGATTGGCTGAACCAATCAGCCAATCAGATTGAACTTGAATCTGATTGGCTGATTCACATCGCCCGGATCGGATCAGGAGTTCTGCCCGGCGGGGTGAATACAAGGTAGGGAGATCTTCAGGGGGGGTAGTGTTAGGTTTATTTAAGGGGGGTTTGGGTTAGATTAGGGGTATGTGGGTGGTGGGTTGTAATGTTGGGGGGTGGTATTGTGTTTTTTTTTGCAGGCAAAAGAGCAGTTTTCTTTGGGGCATGCCCCCACAAAAGGCCCTTTTAAGGGCTGGTAAGGTAAAAGAGCTTTGAACTTGTTTTAATTTAGAATAGGGTAGGGAATTTTTTTATTTTGGGGGGCTTTATTATTTTATTAGGGGGCTTAGAATAGGTGTAATTAGCTTAAAAATCTTGTAATCTTTTTTTTATTTTTTGTAATTTAGTTTAGTTTATTTAATTGTATTTTTAGATAGATATTTGTAGTTTATTTAATTTATTGATAGTGTAGGTGTATTTGTAACTTAGGTTAGGATTTATTTTACAGGTAATTGGGTAATTATTTTAACTAGGTAGCTATTAAATAGTTAATAACTATTTAATAGCTATTATACCTAGTTAAAATAATTAACAATTTACCTGTAAATTAAATATAAACCCTAACATAGCTATAATGTAATTATTAATTACATTGTAGCTATCTTAGGGTTTATTTTATAGGTAAGTATTTAGATTTAAATAGGAATATTTTAATTAATAATATTAATATTAGATGTATTTTTTTGTGAATCAAGATTTTTTTATTGAGGTGTTTCAACAGCATGCAATTGACAAATACAATACATATTTCGTAGAATTGTAGCATGTATTCACTCATGACATATCATTTATCTATACGAAATATATCTAACATCTCAGATACCACCTCACCCTCATTTACCATAAAGAGGGAGAGTCAGGGATATTTTATGTGAGAACAAAGTATTTGAATCATAAGTCACATTCACCTCTTTTACATTTAGTTTCCTATGTTGAGACAAAATAAACTTTATGCTAATTAACCAACCTTGAAAACCTATACTTCCTATAGAGTGATATTTTGTATGTAATAAAAGTGTATTCATTATCTAAGTCTTTACATAATAGAAGAAGTCAGTACAGGTAATTCCTATTCAATACATGGGAACACCCTATAACAGTATGATAGGAGTAGCGGATAAACACCGCTTATGCGATCACCTACTTAAGGGTGAACTCTATATAGGATTATTATTACCCCCCTTGAACTTACACTCACCTGTGGGGGGGGGGGGAGGGAAATACGAATATAGGCGGTACATATTAATTACTGACATTTCTCGTGAGTGACATTGGGTAGGAATATTTTATACATATCAACTGGCCTATTACACCCTATGGCCTTCAGTATAAGCGTATACATGTGATCTCAGATATTATAAGCTCTAAAGCACCGCAGGGCTATTCAAGTCTAGCACAGTATCTATATATCCAAAATATGGTCTACGTGTAATCAAGCGACTTACAATGAAACCAACAGGACACAGGGAGACAGTTTGATATAGCTACCTGTAGTGTAACTGTAGATGAAACGCCCCTTAAGTGAATAGGGGGCTCAGTTTGCTTTAACTTATATGTTACGGTCTCCCCCTGCAGTGGAATTAATACATATGATTCTCTATTAAGCCACCTCGGCCGCTGGCGGCTTCTTAAGTAAATTGCTAAAGGCCCACCACAGGTGAGAGACTATGATACCGTTAGTGCTACACAGGGTCAAAAGGAATGCTAATGTATAGTTATGAAGACCTATAAGAATCTATATTTACATCTGAATATCACCAGTCTTATTATTAAAGACATTAATATATCCCACCAGAGTATAAAGCTTACATTCTAATAGCATAGACACTAGTGCCTACCTTACATAACGAACATCCTTTATACGATAAACATCAAAATAAAACAATAAGAAAAATATCAGGCTTAATGAACATGGTTAACATAAAAGGAAAAAGAGACAGAAAAAAAACCTGCAATTTGTGCATGTGAGGTGTAAAGCTAGACAATACTGGAGAATAGAGTTTTAAATGGACCTTATCTTTTATGAACCATTATTGAGGGCTCTATAATGTGGGATACCATCTAGGTACCTCTGTGTTAAGTGTCTCCTATATGTGCCACATAGGCAAGCAGAAATATATAACAACAGGAACTCTGTGAAAAGATACCCAGTGCTTGCTTTAAATATGGCTATTTTAGGTGTTTAAATAACTAACATAGAAAGTGGACAAGTGTTGATAATTCAGCCAAATCAGACAGGTCAGGGCGACACTATTCATATGTGCTGATTTACACTCGACATAGATAAACTTCATACTATGGAGTCCATGCAAATTTTGATTATGCTATATGAATATAATTACAAGGAATGGCATGGCACAATTCTCACTGCAGATAAGTGCACCGCTATATACACGGTCAAACTACAAACAACATATAAACATTTCAAACATGGTGGTTCTATGCTAGGAGTTCAGACATGAAAAAATAGCAAATTTCGAAGTTAAAGTATTCACCTTTCTACAAACAATGTTAAACCCAGTTCATAAATGGTTAGCATGCTGGGAGTTATATGTTGCAGGGAGTGGTCGCCATGACAGTTGCATGAAAAAAAGGCAAAACATCCCAATATACACAGATAGAGATTAAAAGTACAGTCCGGTAGTGTCAAAATGACAAAATACAGAGTATGATATATATAAAAAAAAGCCTAACAAATGTCCCTGTAACCATCTATTTTTAGATGCCACCTTAGTGACATCCATAGCGATATTTACAGTTTATAGTGCCTTGCAGATAATAATTCACATTAAAGGTTATAGTTATTACAGCCCATTTAGCCAATTCCCCGTCTATGTGGTGTCACCAACATCGGATCGATGTTTGCAAGTGGCCCCCTCGGGAAACAAACACTACCCAGTAGCTTTCTCTGTGCAATTGCAGCAGCAGGTCCCAGCTCAGTACGCATACAATACGGCATGGGTACTAATGGCCGTGACAGCCCTTCCTTCTGAGACAGCCGGTCCGGAGTTTCTGCAGTACTCGCGGTGAGCGTAATGTAATCAGCTGGCAGCATGTTATATTGGTCTCGTGAAGGGTAGGCTTGATCTTTATTATCGACACTACTTAATGGCATTTGACAGCGTATTTTCAGGGAATCTGCCGATGCGAGATCTTTCCATGTGTCACCCTGAACACTTCTAGTCTCTCCTCGCATTGCGGAACTTAGCGTGTCCGCTAGATCTGTAAAGCAGGTTGCAATTTGCTGATCCAGGCCTTGTAATAAGGCAACAAGTAGCTCCACAGATTCCTCCATTTTGAGAGTAGTTTCAAGCTTAGAACTGTAGATGAGCAACAGCGGAGGTAGGCCCAAGTATCCCGCCACTCACAATGTGTCAGTTCTCACCATAACAGAGGCATCAAATACGGAGCTAGGACCCTAAGTTGGCTCAAGCAGAGTATCTTTCTTTTATAAGTCGGCTGACAGATATCCACATAGGAATTCAGCTCATTCTGGGTCTTCAAATAGCAAATTTAATTAGGCAAGGCCTAGGAGCTCAGGGAATACATGTCCGATCTCCTAGGCTGTTGGCTCCGCCCCCCCTATTAGATGTATTTTAATAAGAGTTTAGTTAGGATGTTAGAGTTAGATAGGGTTATTATACTTAATATACAGGGAGTGCAGAATTATTAGGCAAGTTGTATTTTTGAGGATTAATTTTATTATTGAACAACAACCATGTTCTCAATGAACCCAAAAAACTCATTAATATCAAAGCTGAATAGTTTTGGAAGTAGTTTTTAGTTTGTTTTTAGTTATAGCTATTTTAGGGGGATATCTGTGTGTGCAGGTGACTATTACTGTGCATAATTATTAGGCAACTTAACAAAAAACAAATATATACCCATTTCAATTATTTATTTTTACCAGTGAAACCAATATAACATCTCAACATTCACAAATATACATTTCTGACATTCAAAAACAAAACAAAAACAAATCAGTGACCAATATAGCCACCTTTCTTTGCAAGGACACTCAAAAGCCTGCCATCCATGGATTCTGTCAGTGTTTTGATCTGTTCACCATCAACATTGCGTGCAGCAGCAACCACAGCCTCCCAGACACTGTTCAGAGAGGTGTATGGTTTTCCCTCCTTGTAAATCTCACATTTGATGATGGACCACAGGTTCTCAATGGGGTTCAGATCAGGTGAACAAGGAGGCCATGTCATTAGATTTTCTTCTTTTATACCCTTTCTTGCCAGCCACGCTGTGGAGTACTTGGACGCGTGTGATGGAGCATTGTCCTGCATGAAAATCATGTTTTTCTTGAAGGATGCAGACTTCTTCCTGTACCACTGCTTGAAGAAGGTGTCTTCCAGAAACTGGCAGTAGGACTGGGAGTTGAGCTTGACTCCATCCTCAAACCGAAAAAGGCCCCACAAGCTCATCTTTGATGATACCAGCCCAAACCAGTACTCCACCTCCACCTTGCTGGCGTCTGAGTCGGACTGGAGCTCTCTGCCCTTTACCAATCCAGCCACGGGCCCATCCATCTGGCCCATCAAGACTCACTCTCATTTCATCAGTCCATAAAACCTTAGAAAAATCAGTCTTGAGATATTTCTTGGCCCAGTCTTGACGTTTCAGCTTGTGTGTCTTGTTCAGTGGTGGTCGTCTTTCAGCCTTTCTTACCTTGGCCATGTCTCTGAGTATTGCACACCTTGTGCTTTTGGGCACTCCAGTGATGTTGCAGCTCTGAAATATGGCCAAACTGGTGGCAAGTGGCATCTTGGCAGCTGCACGCTTGACTTTTCTCATTTCATGGGCAGTTATTCTGCGCCTTGGTTTTTCCACACGCTTCTTGCGACCCTGTTGACTATTTTGAATGAAACGCTTGATTGTTCGATGATCACGCTTCAGAAGCTTTGCAATTTTAAGAGTGCTGCATCCCTCTGCAAGATATCTCACTATTTTTGACTTTCCTGAGCCTGTCAAGTCCTTCTTTTGACCCATTTTGCCAAAGGAAAGGAAGTTGCCTAATAATTATGCACACCTGATATAGGATGTTGATGTCATTAGACCACACCCCTTCTCATTACAGAGATGCACATCACCTAATATGCTTAATTGGTAGTAGGCTTTCAAGCCTATACAGCTTGGAGTAAGACAACATGCATAAAGAGGATGATGTGGTCAAAATACTAATATGCCTAATAATTCTGCACTCCCTGTATATATAATATAATAACGATATTAACTATATTAACCCTAATATAATTAGGGTTAATATAGTTAATATATATAATATAATAACTATATTAACTATATTAACCCTAATATAATTAGGGTTAATATAGTTAATATAGCTGGCGGCGGTGTAGGGGGATTAGATTAGGGGTTAATACATTTATTATAGGTGGCCGCGGTGTAGGGGGATGTAGATTGTAGGCAAAAGAGCAGTTTACTTTGTGACAAAGCCCCGCCAAAAGCCCTTTTAAGGGCTGGCAAAAGAGCTGTTACTTTGGGGCATGCCCCGCAAAAAGCCCTTTTAAGGGCTGGCAAAAGAGCTGTTACTTTGGGGCAATGCCACATAAAAAGCCCTTTTCAGGGCTATTTGTAGGGTTAGACTTAGGTTTAGTGGTAGGGATAGTTTAGTATTTTAGGGGTTAAATAATTTAATATAGATGGCGGCGGGGTGGATTAGATTAGGGGTTAAAATTTTTAAAATAGCGGCGGGGTAGGGGCTCACTTTAGGGGGTAGGTAAGGTAGATGGCGGCGGTGTTAGGGGCTCACTTTAGGGGGTTATAGATTTAATATAGCTGGCGGCGGTTTAGGGGTTAATAACTTTATTAGGTAGCGGCGGTTTAGGGGTTAATACATATTTTATTGTTAGGATAGTGAGGGGGGATAGCGGATGGAGGGTTAGACATGTCGGGCTATGTTAGGGAGGCGTGTTAGACGTGTCGGGCTATGTTAGGGAGGCGTGTTAGACAGTGCGGGTGATTTAGACTTTAGTCAGGTTTTGTAGGCGCCGGCAGTTTCTAACGTGCCGCAAGTCACTGGCGACGCCAGAAATTTGTACTTGCGCAGATTTCTGGACATCGCTGGTTTATCAGACTTACGGCACGTTAGCATCTGACGGCGACATATATGGGATAGCTCGAGTTGCGAGCTGAAACTGCAGGCGACGCGGGTTCCCTTGCTTGCGCCGCAAACTGCGATCTATATCGGATTGCGCCCCAGATTCCTTGAGGGAAGTATTAGGTTTTTGTTCCTTATTTTGACGAAAGAAACAAAAACGGTTAGAAGCCTTAGATTTAACCTCAAGTTTTTTATACTGAGGCAAAAAAACTCCTTTCCCCCCAGTAACAGTTGAAATAATAGAATCCAACTGAGAACCAAATAAATTATTACCTTGGAAAGAAAGAGATAGTAATCTAGACTTAGATGTCATACCAGCATTCCAAGATTTAAGCTCCAAGATTTAAGCTACAAATCTCTGGCATCACAAATAAAATGATTAGCATGTTGCAGTAAGCGAACAATGCTAGATATGTCAGAATTCAATTCTTGTTGCGTTAAATTCTCCAACCAAAAAGTTGAAGCAGCTGCAACATCAGCCAAAGTAATTGCAGGCCTAGGAAGATGACCTGAATATAAATAGACTTTCCTTAGATAAGATTCAAGCTTCCTATCTAAAGGTTCTTTAAAGGAAGTACTATCTTCCATAGGAATAGTGGTTCGTTTAGCACGAGTAGAAATAGCCCCATCAACTTTGGGGATCTTTTCCCAAAACTCTATTGCAACCGCTGGTAAAGGATACCATTTTTTAAACCTTGCAGAAGGATTAAAAGGAGTACCTGGCTTATTCCATTCCTTAGAAATCATGTCAGAAATAGCATCAGGAATAGGAAAAACCTCTGGAGTAACCACAGTAGGTTTATAAACAGCATTTAAACGTTTACTGGTTTTAATAACAAGAGGACTAGCTTCCTCAATATTCAAAGTAATTAACACTTCTTTTAACAAAGAACGCATGTACTCTATTTTAAATAAATAAGTTGATTTGTCAGTGTCAATGTCTGAGTAAGGATCTTCTAAATCAGATAGATCCTCATCAGAAGTGGATAATTCATTATGCATGTAAAAGTTTATCATGACAACTAATACAAATGACATTAGGAGATATAATCTCCACAATTTTACAACAAATGCACTTAGCTATGGTAGAACCGATGTCAGGCAGCAAAGTTCCAGCGGATTCTTCTGAGGCAGGATCAGGTTGAGACATCTTGCAGAATGTAAAAGAAAAAACAACATATAAAGCAAAATTATCAATTTCCTTATATGACAGTTTCAGGAATGGGAAAAAATGCAAATAGCATAGCCCTCTGACTTAGAAAAAAGCAAGAGGCAAAAGCAATGGGGCAATAAATAATGAAAAAAGTTTGGCGCCAAGTATGACGCACAACGTAACTAGAAATTTTTTTGGCCCCAACCATGTCCGGAAATGACACACTCGCGTCACTAACAATGCAACCCTGTGTGAACCCCTGCATCAACTACGACGCCGGAAATGACGAATTTGCGTCAACGGACGTGCATTTTCGTGCCAAAAAATTCTCGCGCCAAGAATGACGCAATAAAGAGTAGCATTTAGCGCACCCGCGAGCCTAAGACAGCCTGCAAATTAAAACAAGTAGTCAATTGAAAAAAAGACTAAACCCCAGGTAAGAAAAATATTTCTCAATATTAACTTTCCCAAATATGAAACTGACAATTTGCAAAAGGAAATACATGAACCTGACTCATGGCAAATATAAGTACAATACATATATTTAGAACTTTATATAAATGCATAAAGTGCCAAACCATAGCTGAGGTGTCTTAAGAAATAAAAACATACTTACCAAAGACACCCATCCACATATAGCAGATAGCCAAACCAGTACTGAAACAGTTATCAGTAGAGGTAATGGTATATGAGAGTATATCGTCGATCTGAAAAGGGAGGTAGGAGATGAATCTCTACAACCGATAACAGAGAACCTATGAAATAGACCCCCGTTAGGGAAATCACTACATTCAATAGGTAATACTCTCCACGTTCCTCTGACATTCACTGTACTCTGAGAGGAATCGGGCTTCAAAATGCTGAGAAGCGCATGTCAACGTAGAAATCTTAGCACAAACTTACTTCACCACCTCCATAGGAGGCAAAGTTTGTAAAACTGAATTCTGGGTGTGGTGAGGGGTGTATTTATAGGCATTTTGAGGTTTGGGAAACTTTGCCCCTCCTGGTAGGATTGTATATCCCATACGTCACTAGCTCATGGACTCTTGCCAATTACATGAAAGAAAGGTAGATAATATCAAGCGCTTCATAAGCGCATGTAACAGAAACAGCGCTATTTAAATCCCTTTTTCTTTTCTCGTATATATATATATATATATATATATATTACTGTATCTATACTTTGTAATAATTATTATTCATTTATAAAAATAATTTATATTTAATATTTCAATAATGTGATGTAAGATTAGTAATCTAACCCGACACTGCATTAGATCTAAATCACAAAATGCGAAGCGTAAGATGCTTATTTTACATTCCCATGTTCTTCACAGATATTTAATATTAAATATATATTTCTATATATATGTGATAATGTTAATGTAAAATAGATATCTATACCTATATATCTATAGGAATAGATATACAGGTATAGATATATTTAGATAGAAATATGTATTTACAATAAAAATTACATTGCTCTGTATGTGAAGAAAATTGGAATGAGAGATATTCAGAACTTCTGTCGGGTTAGCGTGTGAACAATAGGTGTTAAGTTTTTTTCTTCTGCGTTTTCCATTGACTTTTATGAGGAGAATATTTGGTTAGCGCACATCGGGTTTTGCTCAGGTGCAAGCTTTTCACTTTTAACTTGTAATACACATGCAAAAAAATGTGTGTGCGTGTTGTCAATCTGAAGTCCATGGGGCTGATTTATCAATGTCTGGTGGACATGATCCGATGTAGCGTATCATGTCTGCCAGACATTGCTTAATGCCGACAGCATACGCTGTCAGCATTTAACATTGCACAAGCAGTTCACAAGAACTGCTTGTGCAATGCTGCCCCCTGCAGATTTGCTGCCACTAGCAGAGGGTGTCAATCCTAACCTAATCAAGCAAATTGATGTCCGCAGCCTAAGAGGAGGAGTACAAGTTAAGGAGCAGCGGTCTTTAGAGCGCTGCTTCTTAACTCCTGTTTCTGGGGAGCCTGAAGGCTCGTGCGGAAACAGGGGCATTGAGGGCCATTCAGCCCTTAATAAATCGTCCCCCATGTGTGTTTGTGTTGTAATTTTATTTTTTTGCATTGAAATACATTTTTAATGTAATTTACTGATAGATATAAATTATTATTAATATCTGTATTGATGTTGTAGCTGTCAATGTCTTGTAGATTTGTGTTATTCATTATTTACATTTGCATATTGATGATGATAGTATATTCAGTATCATTTATTATTTGGCACAAATCTGTCTTCATCAAAAAGGGCCGTCACTGTTGTTGACATTGGCTGCCCCATCTTGTTTTTCTGGTCCTAGCATGCAGATCATTGGCTCATATATGTTAACAATCACTTTGCGGGTGATGAGCATTTATCAATTGCCTTTGGCTGTTGAACTCAATGTGTCACTTTTCTGGTCAATATCTTGAGGTGAGGTGAATTTTCTGATATCTGCTGGGTTCTGATACACTCATTTTCCAATACCGAAATTGTGTTATAGTTTGCATTGTAAAAGCTCTGATAATGAAAAAGGTATATTGGGAGCTGTAAAACAGACAATAAAGACAATCAGAAATATTAGAATCAATCTATGTAGCAGAGGTTTTAAAGTCTCTTAAATAAACAGTTCAACACCTGTCCTACATACTATGGGGCTGATTTATCAAGGGCCAAATGGCCCCTGTTTCCGTGCGAGCCTTCAGGAAACAGCAGTTATGAAGCAGCACTGCTCCTTAACTGGTCCGCTGCCTCTGAGGCTACGGACATCAATCCGCCCGCAAATCTGCAGGGGGCGGCATTGCACAAGCAGTTCACCATCACATTTAGAGATGTCTGTCGGACATGATACGCTACAGACATCATGTCGGACAGATATGGATAAATCGGCCCCTATATCTTCTCCATCATACTATATATGTTTATGTTTCAGAGACCATC